>NC_057797.1:635615844-635826254 GCF_018294505.1 Triticum aestivum | reverse complement strand
TGGCAGTAGTAAAAAAGTTACGTTGGAGGACGAGCTCAAGTGAGCCCTATATTTTGAATAGTGTCAAAATGGTTTTTTCAAGTTTAAAAAAACTAAAAAATTCAACATGTTTAAATATATGGATGTATATTACACATTTTCAGATGTTAATACTGAAATAAGTAACCATGTGAGTTACACAAAATTGACAAATAAATAAAAGCGGAAAATGGAAGAAACTAGTTAGGAAATAAAGAAAACCAAAAAAATCAAAAACTACCGAATGAAGCGCAATGAGCGAGTGAACTCCACGAAAAATCTTGCGAATGAAAAAAAACATGAATCAGGGCCGTCCGAATTGGAAGTTTGCGGAATAGAGAGCTTCATCGATTCAGAAGGAAGTCTCACGTGAAACAAGATATAGCCGCCATGAACGCGCCGGGGGGGGGGGGGCAATACGTACCTAATCTCCCCATAAAAATGGCAATACCTAGTCACTAGTTAATGGTGACAAAATCGTTAGGGGGTTCTCATCGCCTCCCACCTAACCCCCACCCCTTAAAATCGACCCTGCATGTGGGTCATGTCAACTAGCATGAAAAACTAATGCGATGTCCGATGGGTATAGGTGGTACATCGATTATCATGGTCACATTCTAGCTTACCAATGAAGTGCATGGCAGTAGTAAAAAAGTTAATTTGGAGGACAAGCTCTCTAATGAGCCCTATATTTTGAATAGTGTCAAAATGGTGTATTGATGTTTCAAAAAATTCTGAAAAAAAATTCAACGTGTTTAAATATATGGATGTATAATACACATGTGCACATTTTAATGCTGAAATAAGTAACCATGTGAGTTACACAAAATTGACAAATAAATAAAAATAGAAAAACCGATAAACTAGTTGGGAAACAAAGAAAACCGGAAAACCCAAGCAATCTAGCGAATGAAACACAATGAGTGATCGTGTTGGGGAATGTAGCATGCAATTTTAGAAAAATGCTACGCTCACGCAAGATCTATCTTGGAGATGCATAGCAATGAGATGGGAAGAGTGTGTCCGCGTACCCTCGTAGACCGAAAGCGGAAGCATTTGACAATGCGGTTGATGTAGTCGAACTTCTTCTCATTCCGGCCGATCAAGCACCGAATGTACGACACCTCCGAGTTCTGCACACGTTCATCTCGATGACGTCCCTTGAAATCTTGATCCAACAAAGTGTCGAGGGAGAGTTCTGTCAGCACAACGGCGTGGTGACGCTAATGGTGAAGTGGTCGCGCAGGGCTTCGCCTAAGCACTACGAAGATATGAACGGAGGCGTAAACTGTGGAGGGGGGCGCCGCACACGACTAACAATTGTTGGTCTGTGTTCTAGCGGTGCCCCCCTCATATATATAGGTTGGAGGGGAGGAGAGGCAGCCAAGGGGATGCCCCAAGTAGGAGGAATCCTACTTGGGGTCCTCCCAATTCGGCCTCCCCCCTTTCCTATTCCTATTCGGAGTAGGAAGGGAAGAGGGGGAAGGGGGAATCCTATTCCCTTTTTCCTTTCATCCTTCCCCTTTTCTACTCCAATTTGGCCAACCCATATGGGGGGGTGCACCAGCCCCTTTGTGCCTGGTGTGTTTTCCCTCTTGGCCCATAAGACCCATATTGTTTGCCGGGGGTGCCCAGAACCCCTTCCGGTGACCTGATAAGTACCTGGTGCATCCCGAAACACTTCCGATGTCCAAATACCATTGTCCTATATATCAATCTTTACCTCTCGACCATTTAGTGACTCCCTGTCATGTCCGTGATCTCATCCTGGACTCCGAACAACATTCGATCACCAAATCACATAAATCATATAATACAAAATCGTCATCTAACGTTAAGCGTGTGGACCCTACGGGTTCGAGAACAATGCAGACATGACCGAGACACCTCTCCGGTCAATAACCAATAGCGGAACCTGAATGCTCATATTGGTTCCTACATATTCTACAAATATCTTTATCAGTCGAACCGTTATGACAACATACGTTATTCCCTTTGTCATCGGTATGTTACTTGCCCGAGATTCGATTGTCGGTATCTTCTTACCTAGTTCAATCTCGTTACCAGCTAGTCTCTTTACTCATTCCGTAATACATCATCCTGTAACTAACTCATCAGTCAGATTGCTTGCAAGGCTTATTATGATGTGCATTACCGAGAGGGCCCAGAGATACCTCTCCGATACTCGGAGTGACAAATCCTAATCTTGCTCTATGCCAACCCAACAAACACCTTCGGAGATACCTGTAGAGCATCTTTATAATCACACAGTTACGTTGTGACGTTTGATAGCACACAAGGTATTCCTACGGTATCCGAGAGTTGCATAATCTCATAGTCGAAGGAATATGTGTTTTACATGAAGAAAGCAATAGCAATAAAACTAAATGATCATTATGCTAAGCTAATGGATGGGTCTTGTCCATCACATCATTCTCCTAATGATGTGATCCCATTCATCAAATGACAACACATGTCTATGGTTAGGAAACTTGACCATCTTTGATTAACGAGCTAGTCTAGTAGAGGCTTACTAGGGACACTGTGTTTTGTCTATGTATCCACACATGTATCAAGTTTACGGTTAATACAATTATAGAATGAATAATAAACATTTATCATGATATAAGGAAATATACATAACAACTTTATTATTGCCTCTAGGGCATATTTCCTTCAGTCTCCCACTTGCACTAGAGTTAATAATCTAGTTCACATCGCCATGTGACCAACACCCAAAGGGTTTACTAGAGTCAATAATCTAGTTCAGCTCGCTATGTTATTAACACCCAAAGAGTACTAAGGTGTGATCATGTTTTTCTTGTGAGAGAAGTTTAGTCAACGGGTTGCCACATTCACATCCATATGTATTTTGCAAATTTCTATGTCTACAATGCTCTGCATGGAGCTACTCTAGTTAATTGCTCCCACTTTCAATACGTATCCAGATTAAGACTCAGAGTCATCTGGATCGGTGTAAAAGCTTGCATCGACGTAACTCTTTATGACGAACTCTTTATCACCTCCATAACCGAGAAATATTTCCTTAGTTCTCTAAGGATAATTTTGACCGTTGTCTAGTGATCTACTCTTGGATCACTATTGGTACCTCCCTGCCAGACTTATGACAAGGCACACAATAGGCTTGGTACACAGCATGACATACTTTATAGAACCTATGACTGAAGCATAGGGAATGACTTTCATTATCTCTCTATATTCTACCGTGGTCGGGTTTTGAGTCTTACTCAACTTCACACCTTGTAACACAGGTAAGAACCCTTTCTTTGACTGATTCATTTTGAACTCCTTCAAAATCTTGTCAATGTATGTGCTTTGTGAAAATCCCATCAAGCGTCTTGATCTATCTCTATAGATCTTGATGCGCAATATGTAAGCAGCTTTACCGAGGTCTTTCATTGAGAAATTCTTATTCAAGTATCATTTTATGCTATCCAGAAATTATATATCATTCCCGATCAACAATATGTCATCCACATATAATATCAGTAATGCTACAGAGCTCCCACTCACTTTCTTGTAAATACAGGCTTCTCCAAAAGTCTGTATAAAACCATATGCTTTGATCACCTGATCAAGGTGTATATTCCAACTCCGAGATGCTTGCACCAGTCCATAAATGGATCGCTGGAGCTTGCACACTTTGTTAGCACCTTTAGGATTGACAAAACCTTCTGGTTGCATCATATACAACTCTTCTTTAAAAAATCCATTAAGGAATGCAGTGTTGATGTCCATTTGCCAGATTTCATAATCATAAAATGCGGCAATTGCTAACGTGATTCGGACAGACTTAAGGATCGTTAGGGGTGAGAAAGTCGCATCGTAGTCAACTCCTTGAACTTGTTGAAAACCTTTCGCAACAAGTCGAGCTTTGTAGACAGTAACATTACCATCAACGTTAGTCTTCTTCTTAAAGATCCATTTATTCTCTATGGCTTGTCGATCATCGGGCAAGTCAACCAAAGTCCATACCTTTTTCTCATATATGGATCCCATCTAATATTTCATGGCTTCAAGCCATTTTGCGGAATCCGGGCTCATCATCGCTTCGTCATAGTTCGTAGGTTCGTCATGGTCTAGTAACATGACTTACAGAACAGGATTACTGCCATGGGTTTGTCACGGCAGATGTCCTCGTGAAAGGACTTAGTCGTGGAGCCATCGCTACGGGTTAGCTTAAAGGGGTTAAACTGGACAAGGGGAACACGAGGGTTTTATACTAGTTCGGCCCCTTCGATGAAGGTAAAATCCTATGTCTAGTTGTGATTGGTATTGCTAGGGGTTCGAAGACCAGGGCGCAAATCGCTTTGCCTGGCTCTCGAGTTGTTGTCAGTTGTCCCTAAACCGCTGTCGGGTCATCCCTTTATATACACAGGTCGACGCCCACTGGTTTACAGAGTCCCGAGGCCGGATCACCAATGTGTCCAACTCGGTCTCTATCCTTCCTATCTTACAATGCAAGTTACATGAGAAAGTCGGTTTACATCTACAGGCCTTAACCCACCTTTGGGCCTTGGGCCTTCGTAAAGCGTCACCATCCTCACGTCTTCATGGGCTTCTAATCTTCATAGAGTTAACCCGGCTGCTCCTGGCTGGTTTACATCCAGTAGTAATATCCCCAACATTAGGCCCCAGATTGATTTGAACTTTGTTTATGTCAATCTTCAACACTTAGAAAAATTCTTGCCCTGGCACCTTCGCATGGATCTTGTAAATCGCCCTGATGTCATCCTCCGGATTTGTAGTAGACCACCGTGATGTCATCTATTCGTTCAAGCCGAAGATGCCTTTTATTAATGAGCATCCAACCATCAAAACGACAACTTTATTAACTATCCATTTTTGAGCTCCTCGATTCCCACGCCTGTCGCTTATCTCTTCGCCTTATAAATAGAGTAAGACCCCCTTTTTCCTTTTCCTCCGCTGCCTCTTCGCCTCTTCTTCCTCCTTATGACACCTCTGCACCTGAGCGCCGCCGCCGACATCAAACTTCATCTCTGCTTCATCCTTGGCCGCTGCATCGACCTGAACGCTCCCGAGAAACGCGACACACCTCCGCTACCTTAACAGCTTTGGTAAGTCTTCCCCCTTTTCTTCATAGACCCACTTTAGGGTTTTCGTGTTCGTCGGAGTTCGTCGCAGCTCCGGTGATATTCTTCTCTTTTCTTCCCTGTAACATCAAAAACTGTTTAAACCTACTAGCTCCTCATGCGACTGTAGCCGTAATCTCACTTTTCTTTATCGTATCATCCCCTTCATGTAGGATAAAACTCATCTGAACCTGATGAACTGGTATCTGTAATTTAGGTCTTGAATATTTTCCCATTTCCTGTCATACCATAGGTCCGAAATTTTCATATAAATCCGCGAAACCTGTTTCTCCTTACTTAGGTATTTTTAGATCTGTATTCCTCACACCAATATAGGTGGTTTAACTTTTTGAAGTATGATAATCCGGCAGGTACCATTAGTCCCCTTTTAAACCGGAAAACCCCCTTTACCTTCATTGTAATAGTCCAGTTTAATAACATATATATATATATATCCTTGATATGACCTTGCCATTCATTATTGTATCAATCTCCGGTTTACGCAATTCCATACATCTGTATATCTTTATTCCATTGCATCTTGCGCATCACCATGAATTATTCATAGACTGGCATTTCCTTTTCAGCTTTTCGTTTCACAATGGCCAAACAGTTTTGCGCTTGCAACTGGGCTCCTTCCTGGATCACCGAAGAACAGTTGAACAGAATGGTCAACATCAGTACTTTTCCCAAGAAAACGGAAATCCGGTGGCGAGTTCCAGGAAAGGAAAATCCTCCTACCCCGAACAGGGTGAGGTAGTAGTCTTTGTCGACCACATAGGCCGTGGTTTCAAACCGCCCGGGTCAAAGTTTTTCCGAGATGTTCTTGCCAGCTTCCAACTCCATCCTCAAGATACTGGACCTAACTCGGTATCTAACCTATGCAACTTTCAAGTCTTTTGTGAAGCATATTTACAAGAAGAACCAACTGCTGAGCTGTTCCAGAATTTCTTTCATCTGAACCGGCATACAGAATTCGTCAATGGTCCCAATACTGAACTTGGTGGTGTCACTATTCAAAAACGGAAAGAAGTTGAATTCCCTCTTGCTAAGCTGCACAGTCATCCTAAGGAATGGAACCAGACTTGGTTCTACTGTGTAGATACTTCTCCTGAAGATGAGAACCCTCTTCCGGGCTACCGTGATCACCGTCTTTCCAACACTCATCCAATGCCGCAACGTCTAAGCTCTATAGAACGGGCCAAATATGCCCCTCACCTCGCCAAACTCCGGGCCTTTATGGCCAACGGTTTAACGGGTGTTGACTTTGTATGCTGCTAGATATCTTGGAGCGTTATGGCACTAAGCCGCCGCCCACTGAATATACGAGTAAGTTGGACGACCCCCAACGCCACATCAACTATCAGATGATCGATGAAGAGGTCACTGAGGGCGTTAAGAAAATTATGCATGAATCGGAATCGGTCTGTCGCCAAATCGGCTTGAGCCCCTTCTACACTCAAAACAAACCGCCTACTGTAAGCACTGTACTTCCTTTTTATCTTTGATATCCTTAAATTGTTCAACTTGTAAACTTTCTTCTGTTTGTGTATACACAGGGCGATGATCCCTTCTGGAAGCGGAAACCCGTAGACAAAGTGGCAAAGCCATCCGATAAAGCGGCAAAGCCATCCCGTCCCAAGACAAAAGCTGTCAAGCGAACCACAAAGCGGAAAACAGCCGAACGTATCAACATGGATCTTGATGAAGATACCGATGAACCGGAAGTTGAGGTAGAACTTGACTCCCTTGGCTCCCTTTTCATGCATCTCATTAACAATGATCTTTGTCAGGAGGACGTGGAGGGCAGCTAGGCTGACGACGTAGAGGTAATTATCCTTTCCTCCGGTTCAGACTCTATGCCAGCACAAAAAACCCGTCAAGCGATCCGGAAAGTAAGCTTTTCTCATCCTCTTGCTTATTTTGATCCAACATTTATTTTGAAGACGCAGCAGCATGAAGCTCTCCGAACAACCCGGCACAGCGGCTAACAAGTCACTTCGGCCGGTTTACCTGATACCCCTATTCGGAAGCGCCGATTTGAGGTCTCCATCACTTCTGACAATTCTTATCCCAAGGTAGGTTATTTCAGGCAACCTCTTAATCCGTCCGATTCAAATTATCAGGTGACACCTCCCTCATCTTCTGGCGAGTCATCAGCAACCCAACTCCCTCCCCTTAAAACCATAGCTGGGTAAGCATTCAAACCCTTTCTTCAAATACATTATGAATCTTGAACAAGATGCTAAACCTCCTTTGATTTTATTTTGCAGAGACAAAGCCAGACCGAGCAAGAAAGCTCGGGTTAACAATCCGTCAGAGGACCAGGCGGTCTTTAAAGGAGAGCAAATAGGTGAACTGGACCAAACTTGTGAACCGGAGGGTCCTCATCCTGAGGCTACCTTTGATGCACCGCCCCTTCAAGACCAGAACATTGATGAACAACCAGAAGCTGATCCTGCTGTGCCTGATACTGAACCGGCAGCTCCAAACCGGGCTAGTCCGGTGAGAGGTACTGATACTCCATCATCACCCGCAAGAACCACTGAAGGTCAAGGAGACGATGTCATCATTACTGGCATGGACCACCACTCTCCTGGCCATCCTGTAATCCTGGCCCAACATAGCGCCAAAGAGGAGCATGTTGCTAAGGAAAAGGGTAAATTGAGCACTGATTTATCAAGCTATGCTCATCTCAGTGCCGAAGAACTTCACTCCGGTTCTTTAAACCGTCTGCACTCAAACTGGGACTATGAAGCCAGTTTGGTGAACCTGATGAAGGAACGCTATGAGGTATTTT
This sequence comes from Triticum aestivum, assembly GCF_018294505.1. Classification (NCBI taxonomy): domain Eukaryota; kingdom Viridiplantae; phylum Streptophyta; class Magnoliopsida; order Poales; family Poaceae; genus Triticum; species Triticum aestivum. Next base: position 635,818,322 of record NC_057797.1, on the reverse strand, counting down.
CATCTCCCTTTATTTCTTGATTCCAAAGTTGAAATACTAGCCCAAGTAGCCCCCAAGGGTTGTTTTATGATGCTAATCTTAAACCGGGACTTTAGTAACACTTTAATCCTCTCCAATGTAATTATGTAGCTTTCCTCAGCATAGCCCCCAAGGGCCGGTTTAGCTTTGTGAGGTAACCCGGGTCCTGAATCCATGCATCCGTTTTGAACAGATGTACATTAGCCCCCAAGTGTTAAGGATAAATGCTTGCATTGTACTTGAGTCTTGTTTATAATAGAACAAATAGGCATTAGCCCCCAAGTACGAAGTGCATAATGTGTTATACGCTGAGTACTTTAGAAAACACATATCCTATTGTTGATATAGCTTCACCTTTGCAGGCCGAGTTGAGTACTAGAGATGCTCGAACCGCTGATCCGCAGGAGAATTTGAAGTCCCAACAAGCAGAGGCTTCTAAAGCGAAAGAGGAGCTGACCAAAGCCCTGGAAGCTATGGAGAAGTTAAAGGAAACTTTTAACAAGGAGCGTGCTGACTGGGAGGTTGAAAAAGCCGGTTTAACCAAGAAAGCCGAAGACGCAGAAGCAGCCCTGAAACCAGTTGTAGATGAACTGACCGGATTGAAACGGCAAATCAACGCCATGACGGCCGTTGTATTTGGTAAGTATCTCCTTGTGCTATTCATCCAAGTCATGAGATTTTAACTGTTACCAGCTTGCTAATATTAAACCATGGCAGGCACTCGCATTGCTCATCTGGGCATAGATATGCGGATGAAGCTTAAAGCGACTTACACTTTACTTGAGCAGCTGTATTCTGGAACCCAGCATGCTATTTGCACTGTAGCTTAAAACAAACCGGCGCCATCACTGATAAAGGAAACCCTTGAGAAGTTGGGCATGCTACCAGCCCAGATTACTGAACTGAAGAAGGCAGCTGCAAGGGCAGGAGCACTAACCGCACTAATCCGGGCTAAAGCTTGGATTCCGGATCTTGAAGCGGATGGCATTATTAAAGGTTATCCAGGAGTGAAGGAGGACGGTTCAAACTTCAACAATGATGATCTTCGAAGGCTGACTAAAGAGATGCGACCAACAGCTAGCAAACTCGCCGAGGATACAGACTTATCTCATTTCCAGCCGGTTTACGACGCTGAAGGCAAGAGGCAACCTGCTGAAATCCATGAAGTCGAAGAACTTGTGCCTCCAATCCGTAAGCATACTTACGCTCCTGACATTAACCCCTCCAGCCTAATCCATGAAGAAGCCGTGTTTCAAGCTTTAACCGGAATCGATTGGTTAACGGTTGATTTCCAGCGTCTAGGGAGGGATGAAGAAGAGGTGATTGCACCAACTGACCCGCAACCGTCCAGTCATCCCGACGAAGCATCTTAAACCGGCAGCCGGGTTACCACCTACTTTGTGCTACTGTTTGAAACAACTTATTCCAGTGAAGACGTTTTGAAGCTTCGTGTAATAGGATAGCAAACACCCTTATCTGTCATTCCATCGAGCATGTTTGCGTTGCTTGATATTGGGAAAACTTGTTTCGCCTTTGGGATCTATTTATACATAGTCATGATAATTTCTGTTCCTGGATACAAGAACTTGAAAGTGTCCTAGTGGTTTACCACTGGATGGGTCATGATGCCCCAAAAATATACAAGACTTGGATGCATAATCAAAGTTTGTATTAATCAAATAAAATAAATAATATATGCGACATACCTTGTTGGTTGACCAACTGCTTGTATGGTAGAGGTGAAAACACCAATCCGGAGTATTGATAACTCCTAGCCCTCTTGCCGTTTCATGTAGAAATCACATTGGGCTAAACAACCATTGAGTTGTTCGTATAAGGCTGGTGACATCTTAGTCAAACCAGACCGGAGAAGTTTGCTGCCGGTTTTAAAATCTGATCATGTACTTACAACTAAATGCTGAAAGTTAAGCCGGGTTATAATGAACACCGGTTTGTCAGAAGAATATTATCAAATCCCTTATCATAAAAATAGCAAAAACAAAAGAAATATGCAAGGCTTTTCATGGGCTGCCAGGCCACTGAGTTAAACCATTTTGCAAAGCCTTTTAAGATGGACCTCAATCTTTAACCAATCACCGGTTTAACTTTGACAAGTTCAGGGTCCGTGGGATTTACTTGTCAAACGTTCGATGGGTCATACCAGGTTTACCTGGACGGAGTAACTTACTTAAAAAGGCAGGATAACCCGGGGTTTTAGGTGAATACACCTGGCTTCCAAGCCTGGCTTGATAGCCCATTACAAGGGTTGAAACTCATTGTTCTTTGATAAGCAAATAGCCCCCAGGTAATATATGAGCTATGCTCAATGGTTACCTATTTTTGAGTTGAGCTTTCATGCAACAGACTCTCTTTGGCTTCATATAATTTCCTTTTTGGCTAAACACCTATCAAGAGGTGTAGCTGTGGTGTGATAACAACCAAGCCCCCTAGTGATATCCCTTTGTGGTGTTTAAACCGATCAAGAGGTGTAGCTATGGTGTGATAACAACCAAGCCCCCTAGTGATATCCCTTTATGGTTTCAAACCGATCAAGAGGTGTAGCTATGGTTCAGATATGACCAAGCCCCCTAGTGATTTTCTTTATATCAGTGCAGCTGCATAGGCCGGTTTAACAAAACTCCGCTTTGTTAGTAGAAATTCTGGCAAGCTCACACATGATGTAAAAAGAACAGAGACCCCGCTTAATTCGAGGCTCCGGTTTATTATATAATGTATACATTGTCATAAATATGTACATAAGAAGAGCATGTGGCTCAAGTATAATAAGGCCGAAGAAGAGCTATATTCCACGGCCGCTTGGTCTCCTCCTCCGATTTACGTGAGTCTTTGTGCTCTCGAACATCAATGAGGTAGTATGACCCGTTGTGCAGATTTTTGCTGACCACAAAGGGTCCTTCCCAAGGTGGGGATAACTTGTGCATATCAGTCTGATCCTGGATGAGCCGGAGCAACAGATCGCCCTCTTGAAAAGTTCTGTTCTTAACCCGGTGGCTGTGATAACATCGGAGATCTTGTTGATAAATCGCCGAACGTGCTGCTGCAAGATCACGCTCCTCATCTAACAGGTCCAGCGAGTCCTGACATGTTGTCTCATTATCAGCTTCAATATAAGCTGCTACACGGGGCGAGTCATGACGTATGTCACTAGGAAGAACTGCATCTGCTCCATAAACCATGAAGAAAGGTGTGTAACCCGTAGATCTGTTGGGTGTGGTGTTGATACTCCATAACACAGAAGGTAACTCCTCAACCCAACAACCCGGTGTCCGTTTCAAAGGAACCATAAGCCGGGGTTTAATACCTCTCAAAATTTCTTGATTTGCCCTCTCCTCTTGACCATTAGAATGGGGGTGAGCCACTGATGCTATATCAAGTCGGATGTGCTCACGTTGGCAAAATTCCTCCATCTCTCACTTTGACAGATTAGTACCATTATCAGTTATAATACCGCATGGAAAGACAAACCGGAATATCACCTTTTTGATGAACCGAACCGCCGTGGCCGCATCACACTTACTGACTGGCTCTGCTTCCACCCATTTGGTGAACTTGTCAACTGCCACAAATAAGTGGGTCTTTTTGTCCTTGGATTGCTTAAAAGGTCCAACCATATCAAGCCCCCAAGTTGCGAATGACCAAGTTATTGGAATCATCCTCAACTCCTGAGCCAGAATGTGAGCACGGCGTGCGAATTTTTGACAACCGTCACATTGTTTAACTAGATCCTCAGCATCAGCGTGAGCCGTTAACCAATAAAAACCGTGATGAAAAGCCTTAGCCACCAAAGACTTTGAACCGGCGTGGTGACCACAATCCCCTTCATGGATTTCTCGCAAGATCTCGCAACCTTCTTGAGGAGAAACACAACGCTGAATTGCCCCTGTGACGCTGTAATGATGTAATTCCCTGTTGATTATGGTCATGGACTTGGAACGCCGGATTACCTGTCGGGCCAGGGTTTCATCCTCTGGTAACTCGCCCCGGTTCATGTAAGCCAGGTACGGGATTGTCCAATCCAGTATGACATGCAAAGCTGCCACCAATTGAGCCTCCGGATCAGGAATAGCCAACTCCTCCTCTGTTCGTACTTTGACCGATGGATTATGCAGCACATCAAGAAAGACATTTGGTGGGACTGGTTTACGCTGAGAGCCAAGGCGGCTTAAAGCGTCCGCCGCTTCATTCTTTCGCCGGTCTATATGGTCCACCTGATAACCCTTGAAGTGACCAGCTACTGTGTCCACCTCTCGTCGATATGCAGCCATGAGCGGGTCTTTAGAATCCCAAGTGCCAGATACCTGCTGAGCCACCAGATCCGAGTCCCCAAAGCACTTAACCTGGCTTAAGTTCATCTCCTTAGCCATTCGAAGACCATGGAGTAAGGCCTCATACTCAGTTGCATTGTTAGCACAGGGGAACATTAAGAGGAGAACATAACAAAACTTGTCACCTCGTGGGGAAGTTAGTATGACTCCAGCCCCCGAGCCCTCCAACTGTCTGGACCCGTCAAAGTGAATAGTCCAGTACGTGTTATCTGGCTTTTCCTCTGGTGCCTGCAACTCTGTCCAATCATTGATGAAATCCATGAGTGCTTGGGATTTAATGGCTGTGCGAGGCGTGTATTTGAGCATGTGAGGTCCAAGCTCAATAGCCCACTTAGCAATCCGGCCAGTTGCTTCTCTGTTTTGAATGATATCTCCCAGAGGGGCTGAACTGACCACTGTGATAGGATGACCCTGAAAATAATGTTTGAGCTTCCGGCTTGCCATAAACACTCCATACACCAGCTTCTGCCAATGTGGATACCTCTGCTTTGATTCAATGAGCACCTCACTGATATAATAAACTAACCGTTGAATCGGATACTCCTTTCCAGCTTCCTTGCGCTCCACCACAACAGCCACGCTAACAGCTCAGCCATTAGCGGCCACATATAGCAATAATGGCTCTTTATCGATCGGAGCTGCAAGCACAGGCGGTTCAGCTAACTGCCTCTTCAGATCCTCAAACGCTTTATCAGCTGCCTCGCTCCAGACAAAATCATCTGTTTTCTTTAGCATCTGGTATAGAGGGATGGCCTTCTCCCCAAGATGATTGATAAACCGGCTTAAAGCCACAACCCGGCCGGCCAAACGTTGAACGTCATTGATACACGCCCGTTTAGCCAAAGATGTAATTGCTGAAATTTTGTCTGGATTGGCCTCAATGCCTCTGTTTGACACCAGAAAACCCAAGAGTTTGCCTGCCGGGACACCGAAGACACACTTTTTCAGATTGAGCATCATCTTGTAAACCCGAAGGTTGTCAAAGGTTTCTCTCAAATCATCTATCAATATTTTCTCCTTCCTGGACTTTATCACAATATCATCTACATATGCATGAACATTGCGCCCAATATGCTTATGAAAACAATTCTGAACACAGCGTTGATAAGTCGCCTGGGCACTCTTGAGCCCAAAAGGCATGGAGACATAGCAGAAGGCTCCAAAAGGAGTTATAAAAGCCATCTTATCCTAGTCCTTAACTGCCATTTTAATCTGATGATAACCAGAATAAGCGTCTAGAAAACATAAATGGTCACAACCCACCGTAGCATCAATGATCTGATCAATACGAGGGAGGCAAAGGGATCTGCAGGGCAAGCTTTCTTCAAGTCTGTGTAATCTATACACATACGCCAGGTGCCGTTTTTCTTAAGAACCAGCACCGAATTAGCCAACCACTCTGGGTGAAAGACCTCCACAATAAACCCTGCGGCTAGCAATCGAGCTACCTCTTCACCAATAGCCTTACGCCTTTCTTCATTAAAGCAGCGGAGGAATTGCCGCACCGGTTTAAACTTAGGATCAATGTTAAGTGTGTGCTCAGCGAGTTCCCTCGATACACCTGGCATGTCAGAAGGCTTCCATGCAAAGATGTCCCGGTTCTCATGGATGAACTCGATGAGCGCGCTTTCCTATTTGGGATCCAGGTTAGCGCTGATGCTGAACTATTTGGATGAATCACCAGGAACAAAATCAACCATTTTGGTATCTGTGGCCGATTTGAACTTCAATGCCGGATCGTGTTCCGCAGTTGGCTTTTTCAAAGAAGTCATATCTTCCGGATCAACATTGTCTTTGTAAAACTTTAGCTCTTTTGTGGCACAAACCGACTCAGCATAAGCCGCATCACCTTCCTCACATTCCAAAGCGATCTTCCTGCTCCCATGTACTGTGATTGTCCCCTCATGACCTGGCATTTTGAGTTATAGATAAACATAGCACGGCCTTGCCATGAACTTGGCGTAAGCCGGTCGCCCAAACAAAGCGTGATACGGACTTTTGATTTTTACCACCTCAAAGGTCAATGTTTCTGACCTTGAATCATGATCATCTCCAAAAGCCACCTCTAAGGCTATCTTGCCTACTGGATATGCAGACTTACCAGGCACCACACCATGGAAAACAGTGTTTGACGGTTTAAGATTCTTGTCTGTTAACCCCATACGACGGAAGGTATCATAATATAAAATGTTGATACTGCTTCCCCCATCCATGAGCACCTTGGTGAACTTATATCCTCCAACTGAGGGGCCACCACTAAGGCCAGATGACCCGGATTGTCAACCCGGGGCGGGTGATCTTCTCTACTCCACAAAATGGGTTGCTCAGACCAGCGCAAATACTGAGGCACCGCCGGTTCAACAGAGTTTACTGCCCTCTTGTGAAGCTTCTGATCATGCTTACACAACCTAGTGGTGAAGACATGATATTGTCCACTATTTAACTGCTTAGGATAGCTCTGATAACCCGACTGCTTCTGCTGTTGGTTCCCCTAATGGTTGTAACCTTCCTGATTGCCCTGGTTCCCTTGATTGTTGTGTCCGGTTTGATTGCCCTGAAATCCTGAACCGGAACTGCCACCTCCGTAACCCGGCCCGTGGAAACCACCTCTTGAACCACCGGGCGGGCCATTATCGTACTGAAACATATTGGAGTTCTTGAAATCTCGCATACAATCCTTCCAAAGATGTGACGCTGGCTTCTCCTTTGACCCATGCTTTGGATAGGGTTGATTTAGCAGTCGCTCCAAGTTGGGGCCTCAACCTCCGCCCCTCTGGGGCTGCTTACCCTTACGGCGCTGACCATTCTCCAGAGCATTGGTGTTAGCTACAAAGTCCAAACTGTTGTCAGCCTTGCGCTTACCATTGTTCCTATGGCCCGCCAGATTATGCTGCTGACCCTTGGTATTCCCGTTCTTTTTCCCTTTCTCCGGTTTGTCCTCCCTGAGTCAGGGTCTTTGGTATTATCTGAATCGGCGTACTTAACCAAAGCGGCCATGAGCGTTGACATATCATTGCAGTGACGTTTGAGCCTTCCTAACTTCTGTTTAAGCAGCAGAAAACGACAATTGCCCTCCAAAGTTAACACTGCGGTATCTGCATTGATACGATCCGACGAATGCAAAATAGCTGAGACCTGCTTTACCCAATGGGTCGTGGACTCCCCATCTTCTTGGACACAAGCGGCCAGATCCACAATTGACATGGGCTGCTTACAAGTATCTTTGAAGTTCTGGATAAACCGGTGCTTCAATTCGGCCCATGATCCGACAGAATTAGTTGGTAAGCTCTTCAACCACGTACGAGCTGTCCCTTCCAACATCATGGTGAAATATTTAGCACATACTGCTTCATCCACATCTAACATTTCCATTGCCATCTCGTAGCTCTCAACCCATGCCTCTGGCTGCAGATCGGCGGTGTAATTAGGTACCTTACGAGGGCCTTTGAAATCCTTGGGCAGTCGAACATTATGCAAAGCGGGGGTGAGACACGGCACCCCTAAGGAACTGAATACCACACCTGGCTCTACTGAAGCGGTAGGGTGAACCGGAGTAGGTTGACGGGCTCCATGCAGAGCCGCTAACTCGGCTTCTCGACGTGCACGACCATGATCCACCACATCCTGCGCATTAGCACCTCCCCCAGCCAGGTTGTGCCCTTGAGGCATGTTACGGTGACGTGCACTGCTTGATATGGCCGGTTCGTCCTCAACGTGCCTGTTGTAGCTCCGGCTTGGACGGGGGATGGAATGAATCCTCTCACGACTATGCAAATAAGCCTGCTGTTGGTTTAAGGCGGTTTAAAGGAGCTCTCTGGCCCGTCGTGCCTCAACCGCAACTGGTGATTCGCCGTCGGTTGGGAGCGCTGCCAATCGTGAAGCGGCGGCCACAATGTTGTCCAATGGGTTGGAGTAATGACCTGGGGTGTTGGAACATACTGTGGCACAACGTTGTTCTGATGAGGTGGGTCCATCATGCGCGGCTGAACCGGCGCTCCTGTTCCCGGCACCTCCATCCGGTTTAATACTGGCTGGTTACCAGTCCCCTCTCCTGGCGTGTTGAAGAGATTCCTTGCCTCATAACTCGACGGGAGATGCGATCGGTATCTTCTTCTCATGACTTCCTCTGAGGCATTCTGATCTAGCCTAAGCCGGTAGGCCTGAGCTTCCAACTCGGCCCGTTCTGTAGCCATCCTAGCATTCTCCGCAGCTAGGCCCGCTTTAGCTTGAGTTATTTGATCTTTCACCTTTGCGATCTCCGCATTGTGATGATCCCGGGCTGCCGTGTCCACTTTTGCGGCCATCAATGTTGCCAAAGCGTCGAACAAGTCTGACAGAACTTGACCGGAGGCGGCGCAGAGCCCCCTGCTCCCGCCGGCGTGGCGGTTGCTGAATCGGAGAGCATTGCTGCGGCGGTTGATGAGTGGGGTGCTGACTGCTTACCGGCCATGAAGATAGCGACCCGGTTTGGCAGATCAAGGGAGTCAGGAATACTATTGCCCTCGGAGCCTCCATCAATCCGGCCATCCTGCAACTGATAGAGCGATTCGGTCTCTCTAGAAGACTCGTCATCGGAGCAGACAACAGTTTCTCCATCGGATGCCGGTCCATCCTCATATTCTGCTCCATGGATGACACCTATGAAAACATGCTTTGCCACGGGCTGAACCGGAGAAGGGCTTGCACGCTGAGCCGTCTCAATGATGTCGGTGCAGGTGTCCGGCTCAGGGCCCGGTTCGCCAATCTTGCCGATGAAGATGTGAATCCCACCAAAGGGGACCCGGTACCCGTATTCGATTTAATCGGCCTCGGGGCCCCATCCTGCGTTGTCGATGTAGAGCTTTCCACGATGACTCTTCGTCATCCGGCCCACAGCATATCCCTTGAGTCCATCAAAGCTGCCCTTTAAGAACTCGAAACCATCGTGTGATAGCCCCACGGTGGGCGCCAACTGCCGTGGGTTTGTCACGGTAGATGTCCTCATGAAAGGACTTAGTCGTGGAGCCATCGCTACGGGTTAGCTTAAAGGGGTTAAACCGGACAAAGGGAACACAAGGGTTTTATACTAGTTCGGCCCCTTCGATGAAGGTAAAAGCCTACGTCTAGTTGTGATTGGTATTGCTAGGGGTTCGAAGACCAGGGCGCAAATCGCTTTGCCTGGCTCTCGAGTTGTTGTCCGTTGTCCCTAAACCGCTGCCGGGGCGTCCCTTTATATACACAGGTCGACGCCTGCCGGTTTACAGAGTCCCGAGGCCGGATCACCAATGTGTCCAACTCGGTCTCTATCCTTCCTATCTTACAATGCAAGTTACATGAGATAGTCGGTTTACATCTACAGGCCTTAACCCACCTTTGGGCCTTGGGCCTTCGTAAAGCATCACCATCCTCACGTCTTCATGGGCTTCTAATCTTCATAGAGTTAACCCGGCTATTCCTGGCCGGTTTACGTCCAGTAGTAATATCCCCAACAATTACCATACCACTCTGGTGCGGAACATGCTCTGGGTGACCTACGAGGTTCGCAGTAACTTGAGCTGAAGTTTCACGATCATTATCATTAGCTTCCTCTCTAGTTGGTGTAGGCATCATGGGAACAGTTTTCTGTGATGAGCTACTTTCCAATTTGAGAGGAGGCACAATTACCTCATCAAGTTCTACTTTCCTTCCACTTACTTCTTTCGAGAGAAACTCCTTCTCTAGAAAGGATCCATTCTTAGCAACAAAGATCTTGCCTTCGGATCTGTGATAGAAGGTGTACCCAATAGTTTCTTTTGGGTATCCTATGAGGATGCACTTCTCCGATTTGGGTTCGAGCTTATCAGGTTGAAGCTTTTTCACATAAGCATCGCAACCCCAAAATTTAAGAAATGACGGCTTAGGTTTCTTGCCAAACCACAGTTCATACGGTGTTGTCTCAAGGGATTTAGACAGTGCCCTATTTAAAGTGAATGCAACTGTCTTTAATGCATAACCCCAAAACGATAGTGGTAAATCGGTAAGAGACATTATAGATCGCACCATATCTAAAAAAGTATGGTTACGACGTTCGGACACACCATTGCGCTATGGTGTTCCAGGTGGCATGAGTTGTGAGACTATTCCACGTTGTTTAAATGAAGGCCAAGCTCGTAACTCAAATATTTCCCTCCGTGTTCGGATCATAGAAACTTTATTTTTTTTGTTATTATGATTCTCCACTTCACTTTGATATTCTTTGAAATTTTCAAATGTTTCGGACTTGTGTTTCATCAAGTAGATCTACCCATATCTGCTCAAATCATCAATGAAGGTCAGAAAATAACGATACCCGCCGCATGCCTCAACACTTATTGGACCACTAATACGTCTCCAATGTATATAGAATTTTTGATTGTTCCATGTTATTTTATTATCAACCTTGGATATTTTATAATCATTTTATAGTCATTTTCTATCATTTTTTGGTACTAACCTATTGACATAGTGCCAAGTGCCAGTTGCTATTTTTTCCATGTTTTTTACATCACAGAAAATCAATATCAAATGGAGTCCAAATGCCACGAAACTTTACGGAGATTTTTTATGGACCAGAAGGAAGATGTTGGGCCCTGGTTGCACCTGGGGGGAGTCCCAAGGAGGGGACAACCCACCAGGGCGCGCCAGGAGGCCCGGGGGTGCCCTGGTGGGTTGTGCCCAGCTCGGGTTCCCCCCGGACCGCTTCTTTGCTTTATAAATACCCAAATATTCCCAAAACCCTAGGGGAGTCGACGAACTATTCATCCATCCGCCACAGAGTCCAGAACCACCAGATCTGTAGCGACCAGACCTCAAACGGTCCAATCTCTGTGCTCCAGTGTCATCCCTGGATCAGTAATGCTGACACCACACAGTACTTGAAGGATTTATAACAGAGTAGCAATCACACACTTATTACATCGAGTGTCTCAAAAGAGAACTTATTACAATAAATATGGCTTAAGGCCATCTAATAACGATAACAGCGGAAGGCTTGGAAGATAAGTGAGTCCATCAACTCCAACGGCATCGCTGAGTATAGAACCATGACCTAAAGGCACCTTACTCGTCGTCTGAAAAGTTTGCAACATGAACGTTGCAGCCCAAAACGGGTCAGCACATGGAATATGCTGGCAAGGTAACACATGAGAATAATGAAAGAAATAAGCTATACTACATGCATATAAGGCTGGTGGAAAGCTCTATGGTTACAGTTTTGCGTAAAACCAATTTTTCCCTACTGCAAAGGAATAAATTTTATTTAACTATCATGGTAGTTGCTAAACATTGAGAGTGTAGACACCCTCTCAATCCCAATTAAGCATCAACATTAAAAAACCAACAATATTAATTAGAGTAACATGATGAGATTCACATGATAATCCAAGTACTAGATACTCAAGTTGTCCATAACCGGGGACACGGCTAACCATGATTAGTTTATACACTCTGCAGAGGTTTGCGCATTTTTCCCCACAAGACTCGATCTCCTCCGTTGGGATTCTCACACTACATGGTGTTTGAGAAACGGATGACTGAGACATAGTCTTTCAGAAGCGCTAGCACCTTACGATCGGGTAGACCATTACACCTACTTTTCCCTACATCTGTTAGTCTACCACTGTAAGAGTTCGCACGATTTAATCAACTATGCTAGAGCCCATAGTAGCTTGTGGCTGCACACGGAAGTTTCCAGTATGAATAATCTCATGATCCCTTTGAGCCTGGGTGGCGGTCCAGAAGAAAAACAGGCAATCGCTGGAATACCAGGCGCCTCAATCCACCCAGATGTGTGTTTAAGTTGCCACCTTAAATAAACCATTAATTAACAATCTCACATCTGTCATGGAAACACTCACCCAATCCACGTCTACTAGCATAGCATAGCAATATAAGCAAACATAGAAGTAACTCGCAAAGGTTTGATAATAAAACAGGTAATAGGTACTACCTCATCTACTTCCCAAAACCCACAATTTAATTAGATCCTAATCATGCAATGTTTGAGGATTGATCTAATGCAATAAAAATGGGTAGTAGGAGGTATGATCAAAGTGTTACTTGCCTTGCTGATGATCCGCAAAACCTAGCGATTCGAAGTAGCAAGCGGCGCACTCCGCGTACTCTATCGCAAACAAACAAGCATACAATAAGTACTCATCTAATGCACAGGTAAAACTCAAATAAGAGATCTAACCGAAAGTTCAACTTAAGAAATCCGGTTGGCAAAAAGAATCAAATCGAACGAAGCAACGAAAGACAAACGGCAAAACAAACAAGCTTCGTTTACTATTCTGGATATAAGTCAAATTTTATAGAAACAAAATCTTGTTTGAGTTGGTTAAACGGAAAGAGGGTTTCGAGAAAAACTCCAGGCGCTTGAATCGCCTGATTCCGATAAACGAGCGAAAAGTTAAACTAGAACGAAAATCGGATCAGAAATCGCGATCAGAAATAATTGCGGAATAATCCGAGAAAAAGAAAAACGACAAACAGATTAACGAACGAACGTTCGTTATATGGATCTAAGCGATGAACGCGCTCGTTAAAACGAATGAACGAGCGAACACTCGCTAATTAAACTAAACCGGAAAAAACCGATCTATCTAAAAACACGAATCTGAAAAAAACCGATGGAAAAACCGAACGGTTTTTCTAAAAAAACGGCGGCGGAGCAACCTTGGCGGGCGGGTCCGGCGGCGACGGCGGCGGCGGGGCACTGCAGCTAGGGTTAGGGTTTGCGGGGCGGCGGCGGCTGGGCTAATCGGGCCCCGGGGTGGCGCTATATAAAGCCCGGCCGGTAGGAGTCCGGGCCGGGTCCGGCTCTAAGTCGGTTCGCACTTTTTTTAAATAATTATGCGCAGAAAAACAAACAAAAGAAATACTAAACGGACTCCAAAAATCCCGAAATAAATTTTCCCCAGCTTCTAAAATCAAGCCGCACAGGATGAACATTTATTTGGGGCCTAAATGCAATTTTGAAAAACGCGCATTTTTCCTATATTCAAATAAAATAGCAAATAAAACCAAAATAAAATCTTATTTGATATTATTATTAAATCCTCAATATTTCTTTATTTTGGTAAAGTCAATTTATTCCCTCTCTCATAGTTTCATGATAGAAATAATTGAAGATAAAATAAATAAAATCAAATGATCCTATTTTCAAAATTTGAGAAAAACTCAAATATGAAAATAACGAAATCCCCAACTCTCTCCAAGGGTCCTTGAGTTGAGTGAAATTTCTAGAATCAACCAAAATGCAATAAAATATGATATGCAATGATGATCTAATGTATAACATTCCAAATTGAAAATTTGGCATGTTACAAGATCCAATCTAGACACCATCACGGTGGGGTTCACCACTTCCATTTGTGCCTCTCCGATGATGCGTGAGTAGTTCTTTGTAGACCTTCGGGTCCGTAGTTAGTAGCTAGATGGCTTCATCTCTCTCTCTCTCTTGATTCTCAATACAATGGTCTCTTGGAGATCCATATGATGTAACTCTTTTGCGGTGTGTTTGTTGGGATCGATGAACTTTGAGTTTATGATCAGATCTGTCTTTTTATATCCATGAAAGTATTTGAGTTTCTATGATCTCTTTTATGCATGATCTCTTATAGCTTCGTATTTCTTCTCCGATATTCGGTTTTGTCTGGCCAACTTGATCTATTTATCTTGCAATGGGAAGAGGTGCCCGTTAGTGGGTTCGATCTTACGGTGCTTGATACCAGTGACAGAAAGGGAACCGACACGTATGTATCGTTGCTACTAAGGATAAAAGGATGGGATCTATATCTACCACCATAGATTTATGGATCTCGTCTACATCATTTCATCGTTCTTATTGCATTACTCCGTTTTTCTATGAACTTAATACAGTAGATGCATGTTGGATATCAGTCGATGTGTGGAGTAATAGTAGTAGATGCAGGCAGGAGTCGGTCTACTAATCTTGGACGTGATGCCTATGTAATGATCATTGCTTGGATATCGTCATAATTATTTGAGGTTCTATCAATTTCCCAACAGTAATTTGTTTACCCACCGTTTGCTATTTTTCTCGAGAGAAGCCACTAGTGAAACCTACGCCCCCCGGGTCTTCTTTCTCATATATTTGCCTTTGCGATCTACCTTTTTATTTACTTTTATTTTCAGATCTATTAAACCAAAAAAAAATACAAAAATACCTTGCTGCACTTTATTTTATTTGCAATCTATTATTTCAATATATCACAAATTTATCTCCCGTCCACGCACCATTTCTGGTGCCGTTACCTGAAAGGGATTGACAACCCCTTTAAGACGTCGGGTTGCGAGGTGTTGTTATTCGTGTGTAGGGGCTGTTTATGTTGTGTTGCTTGGTTCTCCTACTGGTTCGATAACCTTGGTTTCATATCTGAGGGAAATACCTACTGCCCCTGTGCTGCATCATCCCTTCCTCTTTGGGGAAATACCGAGGTAGCTTCAAGCGACATCAAAAGGAAATTTTCACGCCATTGCCGGGGAGGATCTTCAACATATACTAGGTTCCTAATCACAAATCTCATCTCTGCACAATTTACATTATTTGCCATTTGCCTCTCGTTTTCCCCTCCCCCACTTCACAAAGTTTGCCATTTTATTCGCCCTGTTTTTCATTCGCCTTTTCTCATCAGATATGTTTTTGTTTGCAATCTTGCGTGCTATCTTTGCTTGTGTTGCCATGTTTCTTCTATTTGCTTCCATCTTCGCTTGCTAAAAATCTATTGATATGGATCCTCATCCACTTGCTAATCTTTTCAAAAGATCCAATTATGTTGAACCAATTGCTAGTGATTTGAGTGCACTAGATTATCTTTATAAAGTTTGCTTGAGATTCGTGAATCTGAAAATTTTGATGAAGAAACTTATGAAGTAATGCATGATAGCTCCTTGAATGAAAAGCATGATTGCAATGATTTTACTATAAATTCTATTAATGTCAATTGTGCTAATGATATGCAAAACCCCAAGCTTGGGGATGCTAATTTTGCTATATCCACTACTTGTTGCAATGATCATGATTGGGGTGATAATGATTCTTATGATCTTGAAAATTTATTTAAGCCTCATGATGAATATGATATTGATAATAATGTTTGCAATAATATTGAAAGTGGGTTTGGAGAGGTCATGACTTTAGTTGATGTTAATCCCACTATCTTGGAAGATTATAGAACTTTTATGCATGTAGATCATGAAGAGAAAATTTTATATGATGGATATATTGTTGAATTTGAGTATGATCCTAGATATAATTATTATGAGAGAGGAAAATATGGTTGTGGAAATTTTCATGTTACTAAATTACCTCTTGTTATGTTGAGATTTTCTATGTTTTATCCCTCTCCTTTGCATATGCTAGATACTTGTTGTCTTGACGATTTGTTTGCCTATAAAATTCCTATGCATAGGAAGTATGTTAGACTTAATTGTGTTTGCCACATGTTTTATTATGCTCTCTTTGTGTTTCAATTATTATCTTTCATGTGAGCATCAATGAAATCTCAATGCCTAGCTAGGGGCATAAAACTATAGCACTTGTTGGGAGGCAACCCAATGAATAAATTTTATTTTTGCTTTTTGCTTCCTGTTCTTGAGTATTAGAACAATTATGCTACTGTTATGATTGTGTTTTTGTGTTTTAATTAGTGTTTGTGCCAACTAAAGCCTTTAGGATCTTCTTGGGCAATAGTTGTTTGATCTTGCTGAAAAAAACAGAAACTTTTACGCTCACGAAAATTATTTTTGCTTTTTACCAGAGATCGATAAAATACCCATTCCAATTGCAGTAGATCAATACACAAATTTCTCAGGTAGTCCTAATTTTTCAGAGTTTTTTGTGTGACAGAAGTATTCGGAATAGTCAGATTGCTACAGACTGTTCTGTTTTGACAGATTCTGTTTTCTTTGTGTTGTGTGCTTATTTTGATGGCTCTATGGTTTTCTTTGATGAGTTTTTGCCATAGAAAAGTTGGAACACAGTAGATAGAATACAAAAACAAAATATGAATTGGTTTGATTCAGCACTTATAGTAGTGATTTATTATTCTTATACTAACGGATCTCACGAAGGCTTTGTTGAGTTTTGTGTGATTGAAGTTTTCAAGTTTTGGGTTATCTTGCGATGGATGAAGGAAGGATGTAATAGCCTAAGCTTGGGTATGCCCCTGCATCCCAAGCTATTATCCAAGAATGAGCAACCAACTAAGCTTGGGGATGCCCTCGAGTGGCATCCCCGCTTTCTTCCAACAACTATCAGTATTTTACTCGAGACTATATTTTTATTCGTCACATGATATGTGTTTTGCTTGGAGCGTCTTGTATGATATATGTCTTTGCTTGTTTTATTTTGTGTTTTAAGTCAACAATCCTTGATGGACACACCTATTTGAGAGAGCCAAAATTATGTCATGACTTGTTAGAATTGCTCTCTATGCTTCACTTAAATTTTTTATGAGCAATGGACTTGCTCTAGTGCTTCACTTATATCTTTTTTAGCACAGTGTGCTTTGTTATTTTTGAAGAAATGATATCTTGCTTCACTTAGATTTATTTGAGAGTTAGTAAAAATTTCAAGAAATTCTCTCTTGCTTCACTTAAATTATTTTGAGAGAAAGAAATTTTGTTATGCTCATGATCTTCACTTATATTTGTTTGATCTTATGAAAAGCAACACATGAAAATTAGTCCCAAAGTGATAGATATCCAAGAAGGATAAAGAAAAAATGTTTCATGAAGATCATTGGACAAAATAAGCTTGATTCTTAGTAATAGTTTTGATATATGATGATGTGATATGTGAGTCATCTTGATGAGTAATTAGGCTTTAGTAGGAATATTGGTGTTAAGGTTTGTGATTCCCTATGCATGCACGAAAGTCAATAATCATGCAATGAAAATTATGTCCTAGTTGTGGTGCATTATTCGGTGTTAATTATGCTTAATGCTTACTTATGAGATTATTCATCTCTTGGTTGGTCGCTTCGCAATCTTTTACCAGCCTTCATTTTGCACTAAGTATGACCTCTACTTGTGCATCTGAAATCCTTTAAACCAGCTTTGCCACATGAGTCCACTATATCTACCTATATGCGGTATTCTTTTGCCATCCTAAGAAAATTTGCATGTGCCATCTCTAATTTTCAAAATAAGTCTGTCTTTTGTGTGTTTGTTTCGCTTGCGGAGCGGTGAGGGGTCGCTAATATTTTCCATGCTAGATGTGTTATTCTCAAGATGAGTGTTTATTCACTTGTCATTGCACGAGAGTAAGGCAAAGGTATTAGGGATGCCTAGTCCCGAAATGCAAAAACAAATGAATTTACTTGATGTTTTCAAATAATAACTTCCTTGGAAAGTGTTGGTATGGAGGGCACCCATGGATACGGTTCGCCATGGAAAGTGAAAGTTATGGTGCAAAAAGGAATAAACTTTATTTTCTATTTGGGAACCACCTATGATATATCTATGCATGGAAAGTATTGGGAACTCTAAGTCATTTTCGTTGGAGGGATGGATACACCTCCCAAAATGTTTTATCTCAAATTTTTCGCTTTGAGCTCTCGCACCTCTACAAATCTGTACTTCCCTCTACGAAGGGCCTTTCTTTTACTTTATGCAATTTTTATTTTGAGTCTCCATCTTCTCTTATAAAATCACCAACTAGGAGGAAATATGATCATGCTTAAGCATAGGGTGTAGTTAATATTCGAGTGTCTTTCATGAATGGATCAATGTTTGAGCATGATGGGCTAGGGATAACATATTTTAGCATTCATATTTTGAAAGACATGGTTGCTTGTTGATATGCTTGAGTATCTAAATTATTATGTCAACTATTGCTTTGAATCACATAAAAGTCGAAATGTCCATGCTATAAAGAAAAGAGTATGATATGACATGATGAACAACACTCCACATCAAAAATTCTGTTTTTATCACTTTCCTACCCGAGGACGAGTAGGAGTTAAGCTTGGGGATGATGATATGTCTCCAACGTATCTATAATTTTTGATTGTTCCATCCTGTTTTATTATCAATCTTGGATGTTTTATCATCATTTTATAGTCATTTTATATCACTTTATGGTACTAACCTACTGACATAGTGCCAAGTGCGAGTTGCTGTTTTTTTCCATGTATTTTACATCATAGAAAATCAATATCAAACGGAGTCCAAATGCCACAAAACTTTACGGAGATTTTTTATGGACCAGAAGGAAGATGTTGGGACTCAGTTTCACCTAGGGGGAGTCCCGAGGAGGGGACAACCCACCAGGGCACGCCAGGAGGCCCTGACGCACCCTGGTGGGTTGTGCCCACCTCAGGTTTCCCCCGCACCGCTTCTTTGCTCTATCAAAACCCCAATATTTCCAAACCCCTAGGGGAGTCGACGAAATATTCATCCAGCCGCTGCAGAGTCCAGAACCACCAGATCCAATCTAGACGCCATCACGGAGGGGTTCACCACTTCCATTGGTGCCTCTCCGATGATGCATGAGTAGTTCTTTGTAGACCTTCGGGTCCGTAGTTAGTAGCTAGATGGCTTCATCGCTCTCTCTTGATTCTCAATACAATGGTCTCTTGGAGATCCATATGATGTAACTCTTTTGCGGTGTGTTTGTTGGGCTCGATGAAGTTTGAGTTTATGATCAGATCTGTCTTTTTATATCCATGAAAGTATTTGAGTTTCTTTGATCTCTTTTATGCATGATCTCTTATAGCCTCGTATTTCTTCTCTGGTATTTGGGTTTTGTCTGGCCAACTTGATCTATTTATCTTGCAATGGGAAGAGGTGCCCGGTAGTGGGTTCGATCTTACAGTGCTTGATCCCAGTGACAGAAAGGGAACCGACACGTATGTATCATTGCTACTAAGGATAAAAAGATGGGATCTATATCTACTGCCATAGATAAACGGATCTCGTCTACATCATGTCATTGTTCTTATTGCATTACTCCATTTTCCATGAACTTAATACACTAGATGCATGCTGGATAGCGGTCGATGTGTGGAGTAATAGTAGTAGATGCAGGCAGGAGTCGATCTACTAATCTTGGACGTGATGCCTATGTAATGATCATTGCTTGGATATCGTCATAATTATTTGAGGTTCTATCAATTGCCCAACAGTAATTTTTTTACCCACCGTTTGCTATTTTTCTCGAGAGAAGCCACTAGTGAAACCTACGGCCCCGGGTCTTCTTTCTCATATATTTGCCTTTGCGATCTACCTTTTTATTTACTTCTATTTTCAGATCTATTAAACCAAAAAATACAAAAAATACCTTGCTGCACTTTATTTTATTTGTGATCTATTATTTCAATCTATCACAAATTTATCTCCCGTCCACGCACCGTTTCTGGCGCCGTTACCCGAAAGGGATTGACAACCCCTTTAACACGTCGGGTTGCGAGATGTTGTTATTTGAGTGCAGGGGCTATTTACGTAGTGTTGCTTCATTATGCTACTGGTTCGATAACTTTGGTTTCATATCTGAGGGAAATACCTACCGCCGTTGTGCTGCATCATCCCTTCCTCTTTGGGTAAATACCGAGGTAGCTTCAAGCGACATCAAAAGGAATTTCTGGCGCCGTTGCCGGGGAGGTTCTTCAACATATACTAGGTTCCTAATCACCAATCTCATCTCCTCATAATTTACATTATTTATCATTTGCCTCTTGTTTTCCTCTCCCCCACTTCACAAAGTTTGTTGTTTTATTCGCCCACTTTTTCGTTCGCGTTTTCTCATCAGATATGTTTTTGTTTGCAAACTTGTGTGCTATCTTTGCTTGTGTTGCCATGTGTCTTCTATTTGCTTCCATCTTCGCTTGCTAAAAATCTATTGATATGGATCCTCATCCACTTGCTAATCTTTTCAAAAGATCCAATTATGATGAACCAATTGCTAGTGATTTGAGCGCACTAGATTATCTTTATAAAGTTTTGCTTGAGATTCGTGAATCTGGAAATTGTGATGAAGAAACTTATGAAGTAATGCATGATAGCTCCTTGAATGAAAACATGATTGCAATGATTTTACTATAAATTCTATTAATGTCAATTGTGCTAATGATATGCAAAACCCCAAGCTTGGGGATGCTAATTTTGCTATATCCACTACTTGTTGCAATGATCATGATTGGGGTGATAATGATTCTTATGATCTTGAAAATTTATTTTAGCCTCATGATGAATATGATATTGATAATAATGTTTGCAATAATATTGAAAGTTGGTTTGGGGAGGTCATGACTTTAGTTGATGTTAATCCCACTATCTTGGAAGATTATAGAACTTTTATGCATGTAGGTCATGAAGAGAAACTTTTATATGATATATATTGTTGAATTTGAGTATGATCCTAGGTATAATTATTATGAGAGAGGAAAATATGGTTGTGGAAATTTTCATGTTACTAAATTACCTCTTTATATGTTGGGATTTTCTATGTTTTATCCCTCTCCTTTGCATATGCTAGATACTTGTTGTCTTGACGATTTGTTTTCCTATAAACTTCCTATGCATAAGAAGTATGTTAGACTTAATTGTGCTTGCAACATGTTTTATTATCCTCTCTTTGTCTTTCAATTATTATCTTTCATGTGAGCATCAATGAAATCTCAATGCCTAGCTAGGGGCGTAAAACTATAGCACTTGGGAGGCAACCCAATGAATAAAATTTATTTTTGCTTTTTGCTTCCTGTTCTTGAGTGTTAGAACAATTATGCTATTGTTATGATTGTGTTTTTTGTGTTTTAATTAGTGGTTGTGCCAAGTAAAGCCTTTAGGATATTCTTGGGCAATAGTTGTTTGATCTTGCTGCAAAAAAGAAACTTTTACGCTCATGAAAATTATTTCCTCTTTTTACCAGAGAGCGATAAAATACCCATTCCAATTGTCATAGATCAACAAACAAATTTCTCAGGTAATCCTATTTTTTCAGAATTTTTTGAGTTAAAAAAGTTTCGAAATAGTTAGATTGCTACAGACTGTTCTGTTTTGACATATTCTGTTTTCTTTGTGTTGTGTGCTTATTTTGATGGCTCTATGGTATTCTTTGATGAGTTTTTGCCATAGAAAAGTTGGAATATAGTAGATATAATACAAGAACAAAATATGAATTGGTTTGATTCATCACTTATAGTAGTGATTTATTATTCTTATACTAATGGATCTCACGAAGGCTTTGTTGACTTTTGCGTGATTGAAGTTTTCAAGTTTTGGGTTATCTTACGATGGATGAAGGAAGGATGTAAGAGCCTAAGATTGGGGATGCCCCGGCATCCCAATCTATTATCTAATAATGAGCAACCAACTAAGCTTGGGGATGCCCCCGAGTGGCATCCCCGCTTTCTTCCAACAACTATCGGTATTTTACTCGAGACTATATTTTTATTCGTCACATGATATGTGTTTTGCTTGGAGTGTCTTGTATGATATGTGTCTTTGCTTGTTTTATTTTGTATTTTAAGTCATCAATCCTTGCTGGACACACCTATTTGAGAGACCCAAAATTATATCATGACTTGTTAGAATTGCTCTCTATGCTTCACTTAATTTTTTTATGAGCAGTGGACTTGCTCTAGTGATTCACTTATATATTTTTGAGCACGGTGTGCTTTGTTATTTCTGAAGAAATGATCTCTTCATTCACTTAGATTTATTTGAGAGTTAGTAAAATTTTCAACAAATTCTCTCTTGCTTCACTTAAATTATTTTGAGAGAAAGAAAATTTGTTATACTCATGATCTTCACTTATATTTGTTTGATCTTATGAAAAGCAACACATGAAAATTAGTCCCAAAGTGATAGATATCCAAGAAGGATAAGAAAAAATGTGGCATGAAGATCATTGGACAAAATAAGCTTGATTCTTAGTAATAGTTTTGAGATATGATGATGTGATATGTGAGTCATCTTAATGAGTAATTATTTTCTAGTAGGAATATTGGTGTTAAGGTTTGTGATTCCCTATGCATGCACGAGAGTTAATAATCATGCAATGAAAATTGTATCCTAGTTGTGGTGCATTATTCGGTGTTAATTGTGCTTAATGCTTACTTATGAGATTATTCGTTTCTTGGTTGGTCACTTCCCAATCTTTTGCTAGCCTTTATTTTGCACTAAGTATGACCTCTACTTGTGCATCCAATATCATTTAAACCACTTTTGCCACATGGGTCCACTATATGTACCTATATGCGGTATTCTTTTGCTGTTCTAAGCAAATTTTCATGTGTCGTCTCTAATTTTCAAAATAAACCTCTCTTTTGTGTGTTTGTTTCGCACGGAGCGGTGAGGGGTGGATAATATTTTCCATGCTAGATGTGTTATTCTCAAGATGAGTGTTTATTCACTTGTCATTGCACGAGAGTAAGGCAAAGGTACTAGGGATGCCCAGTCCTGAAATGCAAAAACAAATGAATTTACTTGATGTTGTCAAATAATAAATTCCTTGGAAAGTATTGGTATGGAGGGCACCCGTGGATACGGTTAGCCATGGAAAGTGAAAGTTATGGTCGAAAAAGGAATAAACTTTATTTTCTATTTGGGAGCCGCCTATGATATATCTATGCATGGAAAGTATTGGGAACTCTAAGTCGTTTTCGTTGGTGGGATTGATACACCTCCCAAAATGTTTTATCTCAAATTTTTCACTTTGAGCTCTGGCGCCTCTACAAATCCGCACTTCCCTCTGTGAAGGGCCTTTCTTTTACTTTATGCAATTTTTATTTTGAGTCTCCATCTTCTCTTATAAAACCACCAACTAGGAGGCAATATGATCAAGCTTAAGTATTGGGTGTAGTTAATATTCAAGTGTGTTTCATGAATGGATCAATGTTTGAGCATGATGGGCTAGGGATAACATATTTTAGCGTTGATATTTTGAAAGACATGGTTGCTTGTTGATATGCTTGAGTATCTAAATTATTATGTCAACTATTGCTTTGAATCACATAAAAGTCCAAATGTCCATGCTATAAAGAAAAGAATATGATATGACATGATGAACAACACTCCACATCAAAAATTCTGTTTTTATCACTTACCTACCCGAGGACGAGTAGGAGTTAAGCTTGGGGATGATGATACGCCTCCAACGTATCTATAATTTTTGATTGTTCCATCCTGTTTTATTATCAATCTTGGATGTTTTATAATCATTTTATAGTCATTTTATATCACTTTTTGGTACTAACCTACTGACATAGTGCCAAGTGCGATTTGCTGTTTTTTCCATGACTTTTACATCATATAAAATCAATATCAAACGGAGTCCAAATGCCACGAAACTGTACGGAGATGTTTTATTAACTAGAAGGAACATGTTGGGCCCTGGTTGCACCTGGGGGGAGTCCTGAGGAGGGGACAACCCACCAGGGCGCGCCAGGAGGCCGATGCGCGCCCTGGTGGGTTGTGCCCACCTCGGGTTCCCCCGGACTGCTTCTCTGCTTTATAAATACCCCAATATTCCCAAAACCCTAGGGGAGTCGATGAAATATTCATCCAGCCGCCGCAGAATCCAGAACCACCAGATCCAATCTAGACACCATCACGGAAGGGTTCACCACTTCCATTGGTGCCTCTCCGATCATGTGTGTGTAGTTCTTTGTAGACCTTCGGGTCCATACTTAGTAGCTATATGGCTTCATCTCTCTCTTGATTCTCAATAAAATGGTATCTTGGAGATCCATATGGTGTAACTCTTTTGCGGTGTGTTTGTTGGGATCGATGAAGTTTGAGTTTATGATCAGATCTGTCTTTTTATATCCATGAAAGTATTTGAGTTTCTTTGATCTCTTTTATGCATGATCTCTTATAGCCTCGTATTTCTTCTCCGATATTTGGGTTTTTTCTGGCCAAATTGATCTATTTATCTTGCAATGGGAAGAGGTGCCCGGTAGTGGGTTCGATCTCATGGTGCTTGATCCTAGTGACAGAAAGGGAACCGAGACGTATGTATCATTGCTACTAAGGATAAAAAGATGCATGGGAACTATATCTACCACCATAGATAAACGGATCTTGTCTACATCATGTCATCGTTCTTATTGCATTACTCCGTATTTCCATGAACTTAATACACTAGATGCATGTTGGATGGCGGTCGATGTGTGGAGTAATAGTAGTAGATGTAGGCAGGAGTCGGTCTACTAATCTTGGACGTGATGCCTATGTAATGATCATTGCCTGGATATCGTCATAATTATTTGAGGTTCTATCAATTGCCCAACAGTAATTTGTTTACCCACTGTTTTCTATTTTTCTTGAGAGAAGCCACCAGGGAAAACTACGACCCCTGGTCTTCTTTCTCATATATTTTCCTTTGCGATCTCCCTTTTTATTTACTTTTATTTTCAGATCTATTAAACCAAAAAATACAAAAATACCTTGCTGCACTTTATTTTATTTGCAATCTATTATTTCAATCTATCACAAATTTATCTCCCGTCCACGCACCGTTTCTGGCGCCGTTACCCGAAAGGGATTGACAACCCCTTTAACACGTCAGGTTGCGAGGTGTTGTTATTTGTGTGCATGGGTTGTTTACGTTGTGTTGCTTGGTTCCCCTACTGGTTCGATAACCTTTGTTTCATATCTGAGGAAAATACCTACCACCATTGTGCTGCATCATCCCTTCCTCTTTAGGTAAAAACCGACGTAGCTTCAAGTGACATCAACCACATACATCGGTATAAATTATTTCCAATAAGTCATTGGCTCGCCTCATTGTTCCGAAGAACGGAGTTTTAGACATCTTGCTCATGAGGCATGGTTCGCAAGTATCAAATGATTCATAATCAAGTGATTCCAAATGCCCATCTGCATGGAGTTTCTTCATGCGCTTTACACCAATATGACCTAAACGGCAATGCCACAAATATGTTGTACTATCATTATCAAATTTGCATCTTTTGGCATCAATATTATGAATATGTGTATCACTACGATCGAGATTCAATAAACCATTTACATTGGGTGTATGACCATAGAAGATTTTATTCATGTAAACAGAACAACAATTATTCTCTAACTTAAATGAATAACCGTATTACATTAAACATGATCCAATCATATTCATGCTCAACGCAAACAACAAATAACATTTATTTAGGTTCAACACTAATCCCGAAGGTAGAGAGAGTGTGCGATGGTGATCTTATCAACCTTGGAATCACTTCCAAAACACATCGTCACCTCGCCCTTAACTAGTCTCTGCTCATTCTGTAACTCCCATTTCGAGTTACTAATCTTAGCAACTGAACCGGTATCAAATACCCCGGGGTTAGTATGAACACTAGTAAAATAGACATCAATAACATGTATATCAAACATACCTTTGTTCACTTTGCCATCCTTCTTATCCGCCACGTATTTGGGGTAGTTCCACTTCCAGTGACCATTCCCTTTGTAGTAGAAGCACTCAGTTCCAGGTTTAGGTCTAGCTTTGCGCTTCTTCACGGGAGTGGCAACTTGCTTGTATTTCTTCTTGAAGTTCCCTTTCTTTTCCTTTGCCCTTTTTCTTGAAACTAGTGGTTTTGTCAACCATCAACACTTGATGCTTTTTTCTTGATTTCTACCTTCGCCGGTTTCAGCATCGCGAAGAGCTGGGGAATGGTTTTCGTCATGCCTTGCATATTATAGTTCATCAAGAAGTTCTAGTAGCTTGGTGATAGTGACAAGAGAACTTTGCCAATCACTATCTCATCTGGAAGATTAACTCCCACTTGATTCAAGTGATTGTACTACCCAGACATTCTGAGTACATGCAGACTGGCTGAGCCATTCTCCTCCATCTTGTGGGCAAAGTACATGTCAGAGGTCTCATACCTCTCGACATGGGCATGAGTCTGAAATACCAATTTCAACTCTTGTAACATCTTATCTGCTCTGTGGTGTTCAAAACAATTTGAAGTCCCGGTTCTAAGCCGTAAAGCATGGTGCACTAAACTATCAAGTAGTCATCATATTGAGCTTGTCAAACGTCCATAACGTCTGCATATGCTCCTGCAATAGGTCTATCACTTAGCGGGGCATTAAGGACATAATTCTTCTGTGTAGCAAGGAAGATAATCCTCGGATCATGGACCCAGTCCACATAATTGCTACTATCATCTTTCAACATAGTTTTCTCTAGGAGCATATCAAAAACATAGGGGAGCTACAACGTGAGCTATTGATCTACAACATAGATATGAAAATACTATCAGGACTAAGTTCATGATAAATTAAGTTCAATTAATCAAATTACTTAAGAACTCCCACATAGATAGACATCCCTCGAGTCATCTAAATGATTACGTGATCCAAATTAACTAAACCATGTCTGGTCATCACATGAGATGGATTAGTCTTCAATGGAGAACATCTCCTTGTTGATCATATCTACTATATTATTCACGTTCGACCTTTCGGTCTCCAGTGTTCCAAGGCCAAGTCTGTACATGCTAGGCTCGTCAAATTTAACCCGAGTATTCCGC
Organism: Triticum aestivum; assembly: GCF_018294505.1. Classification (NCBI taxonomy): domain Eukaryota; kingdom Viridiplantae; phylum Streptophyta; class Magnoliopsida; order Poales; family Poaceae; genus Triticum; species Triticum aestivum. Next base: position 635,791,456 of record NC_057797.1, on the reverse strand, counting down.
TTGTGCAAAACTGTCTTGCACCTGTTGTATGTGAACATAGAGCCTATCACACCAGATCATCATGTGGTGTCTCGGCACGAAGAACTGTCGCAACGGTGCATACACAGGGAGAACACTTATACCTTGAAATTTTAGTTAAGGGATCATCTTATAATGCTACCGCCATACCAAGCAAAATAAGATGCATAAAAGATAAACATCATATGCAATCAAAATACCTGACATGATATGGCCATCATCATCTTGTGCTTTTGATCTCCATCTCCAAAGAACCGTCATGATCTCCATCGTCACCGGCTTGACACCTTGATCTCCATTGTAGCATCGTGGTCGTCTCGCCAACTATTGCTTCTACAACTATCACTAACGCATAGTGATAAAGTAAATCAATTACATGGCATTTGCATTTCATACAATAAAGCGACAACCATAAGGCTCCCGCCAGTTGCCGATAACTTTTACAGAACATGATCATCTCATAAAATAACATATATCACATCATGTATTGACCATATCACATCACAACATGCCCTGCAAAAACAAGTTTGACGTCCTCTACTTTGTTGTTGCAAGTTTTACGTGGTTGCTACGGGCTTCTAGCAAGAACCGTTCTTACGTACGCATCAAAACCACAACGGTGATTTATCAAGTTTGTTGTTTTAACCTTCAACAAGGACCGTCCGTAGTCAAATTTGATTCAACTAAAGTTGGAGAAACAGACAGCCGCCAACCAACTTTATGCAAAACTAGTTGCATGTCTGTCGGTGGAACCGGTCTCATGAACGTGGTCATGTAAGGTTGGTCTGGGTCGCTTCAGCCAACAATACCGCCAAATCAAAATAAGACATTGGTGGTAAGCAGTATGACGATCACCGCCCACAACTCTTTTTGTTCTACTCGTGCATATCATCCACACATAGACCTGGCTTGGATGCCACTATTGGGGAACGTAGCATGCAATTTCAAAAAAATTCCTACACTCACGCAAGATCTATCTAGGAGATTCATAGCAAAGAGAGGGGGAGAGTGTGTCCATGTACCCTCGTATACCGAAAGTGGAAGCGTTTGACAACACGGTTGATGTAGTCGAACTTCTTCTCGTTCCGACCGATCAAGCACCAAACGTACGACACCTCCGAGTTCTGCACATGTTCAGGTCGATGACGTCCCTCGAACTCTTGATCCAGCAAAAGTGTCGAGGAAGAGTTCCGTCAGCGCAATGGCGTGGTGACGCTGATGGTGAAGTGATTCGCGCAGGGCTTCGCCTAAGCACTACGAAGATATGACCGGAGGCGCAAACTGTGGAGGGGGGCACCGCACTTGGCTAACAATTATTGGTCTGTGTTCTAGCGGTGCCTCCCCCTCCCCCTCATATATATATATATATATATATATATATATATATATATATATATATATATATATATATATATAGGTTGGAGGGGAGGAGAGGCAGCCAAGGGGGCACCCCAAGTAGGAGGAATCCTACTTGGGGTCCTCCCAATCCGGCCTCCCCTCTTTCCTATTCCTATTTGGAGTAGGGAGGGAAGAGGGGGAAGGGGGAATCCTATTCCCTTTTTCCTTTCCTCCTTCTCCTTTTCTACTCCAATTTGGCCAGCCCATATGGGGGGTACACCAGCCCCTTTGTGGATGGCGTGTTTCCCCTCTTGGCCCATAAGGCCCATATCTTTTGCCGGGGGTGCCCGGAACCCCTTTCAATGGCCCGATAAGTACCCGATGCATCCCGAAACACTTCCGGTGTCCTAATACCATCGTTCTATATATCAATCTTTACCTCTCGGCCATTTCGAGACTCCTCATCATGTCCGTGATCTCATCTGGGACTCCGAACAACATTCAGTCACCAAATCACATAACTCATATAATTCAAAATCGTCATCAGACGTTAAGCGTGCGGAACCTACGGGTTCGAGAATTATGTAGACATGACCGACACACCTCTCCGGTCAATAACCAATAGCGGAACCTGGACGCTCATATTGGTTCCTACGTATTCTACAAGATCTTTATCGGTCGAACTGTTATGACAACATACGTTATTCCCTTTGTCATCGGTATGTTACTTGCCCGAGATTCGATCGTCGGTATCTTCATACCTAGTTCAATCTCGTTACTTTAAATTCTCTTTACTCGTTCCATAATACATCATCCCGCAACTAACTCATTAGTCACAATAGTCATCAACCCGTGCATTCGCACGAGCCGGTTATGTATTATTCTCTTTCAATCTATATTACGAACAACTTTGGTTTTATGATATTAACCACTATACTTGATATGTTAGTGAAGCATATAAGTTTAGAAACATAGAGATTTACAAGTGGAGGTATGCATAAAGTTATATGAAATTAGAATATAAAGCCACCAAAGTAATATGTTTCTATAACATAATATCACATTATATTGCTGAAAGTTCACCACATGAAGAGAAAATCATGCATGAAAATAATATCATGATAATATGTTTGCCGGTCTCACTTGGGAAGGATGTAGAGCCGCCTAATACACTGCTTATTTCCTCCCGCATAGGGTGTGAATTTTTTACATGTAACTATTTAAAATATATTTAAACAACCCATCTTTCAGATAGTTGATCAATATGACTTCCATTTGCCTAAATATTTTTCATGTATGCTTATTTTATATCGAATGACATATGGTAATGGAATTATAAAACACAGGCAATAGAATAGTAGAATCTTTATGTGACATTTGATAGTCAATGGATGACAGATATAAAACGTGCATGTAAACTCCTCTAACTACGACCCATATAGTACTATACAGAACAATATTCAAAATATGGTCGGATGATAATCTTGTAACCGTATATTTTCTTTGTGCATGTTTAGATATTGAATATCAAAATATCAAAGTAAAATACTTAAACTTAAAAGGTGGCATTTTCTCATCCCCATAGAAAATAATTAGCCTTTTTGTTGAACTTCTTCGAAGAATTTATGGAATTCTTAACTTTAATGCATGGGCTAGTTAATTAATTTTGCATTTGATCCTATATTATTAACATAGAACCGTGTGTTTTGTACAATTATATTTGAAAGAACCATCTTTTCATACCAAATTTATTTGAAATAATTGAGTAATGATAATAGTTGGTAAATAGTTGAGTAATGAAAATAGTTGGTAAATCATTCAAAATAATTGAGTAATGAAAATAGTTGGTAAATAAAAAGCATACCTCTTTCAAGTTATTTAAGAAACTATGTAATGATTCAACAAATAAGTTGTAATTAGACAGAAGGCACAACTTAGTGTATTTGGAATTTGAAGAGCGTCACAACTTCAAGAAAGCCTTTTGTTGAATCATAGAAAAACCTATGCATAAAACTATTTATTTTAGTCGAACAAAATATTCAAATATGTGTAAAATTGAAATCTCGATCGTAGATAGTGCAGATGTTGTTCACCAGAGACAATAGTACTATGTGAAAATTTTACTTTCAAGTTCAGTTACAGACTACATGTCAATGTTGCATTGTTATTAAGAAATGTGCCCGGACGAGTGCTCTATTTTTCCTTATGTATAAATTTCTCTTGGTTGCTTTGTTACAGGGGACAACCTTTATGAGGGCTCGCTCATTTCCATCATTAATTTTGCAGCAGTCCAGTTAAAATTAAAACTTTGAATTAGGGATGGCGGAGCTAACACAGTGGCGCAGCGCTGACCCCAATGGAACTTAGAAATCTCTAGCATAGAGCTGAGCCATAAAAATAATTAGAGCTTCATCCATGTTGGTCTTGTATAACGACTTATAGTCATAGGCACCAATTTAATATAGACCAATTCCAATCAGAGAAATTGTTCTATTCTTCATCTAGAAAAGAGGAAAAAAAGAAAACTTACTAAAACACAGAATAATAATTTCCCTACTACATTAAATACAAAAACATACCTCATCATGCATAGATCCTCACAACGTTCTATATTCGTCCTTGGCCATGACGTACTGCACCCATGCAAGTAAAAATTTGTGTACGCCATCCCACATATATGGTCAAAGTGGATGATAGAAATTAAGGAGACAATCGAAAACGTGGGTTAGTAGCAGGCATGGTGCACATAAAAATTAGAAATCTAGCACACAAATTAAAATTAAAGTTTTGAATACAGCAACGGCGGAGCTGATATAGTGGCATTGGGGTCAGCTGACCCCAATGGAACATTGAAATGTAGCATAGAGCTGAGCCATAAAAACAATTCTTGCTTCGTCCATGTTGCTGGTAGTCATAGACGCCCATTTAATATAGACCAGTTCTACTTAGAGAAATTGCTCTACTCTTCATCTAGTACAGAGACAAAGAAAACTTAGTAAAAAATAGAATAATAATTCCCCCACTAACATTAAATACAAAAACTAATCCCGTCAGGCATCGGACCTCACCATGCTGTATATTCAACCCTGCCATGACGTACTGCAATTGTGCAGGTAACAACTTTTTGTGTGCCATGACACATATATGCTGAAAGTGGAGGATAGAAATTGCGGAGACACCGGAAAACATGGATTAGTAGCCATCATGGTTATTAGGATAGCGAATAAGAAAAACAAATACGTATGTATTGAATGAATGACCAAAACAAAGCCACAATATAGGAAAATGCATCCCCATATGCTTAGCATCATCTATGTAAAGCTGCTATATATGTGTCTTTAAGTACCTACAGTTAGACACATGGAACTCGAGTCCTCATCCATGTACGCGGCAAATCTGCATGTATGGATTGATCCACATTGGTGACTATATTTGAAGTCCAAACTTAGTGACCTGCTGTCTTGTTGTCGGAAAAACTATGCATACTGGAAAGCCAAATTCATTAACAAATCTAAAAGCATCATACTTCATACATATCTACATGGAGTTCTGTACATCATGCTTGGAGACGTGAGATAAATCCATGCACCAAGGAGGAGATTGAGACACAATTAGTCAAATTATTACCCATGAACTGCCTGCCGCTCTTAGCCAGTCCACCACTTAGACAGCCTGCCGGAATTAGTCAGATTATACCTGTATGACCAGTTCGCCGAGTACGACTACGATTCTTCCGAAGTTTACGTACAGGACGAAGGTGGCCTCCTTGCCATGGCGCAACTGCAGGCACTCCTCGACCTCCTGCTGTACTCGTCGAGCAAGGAGTGTTGCCCTGGCCTCCACAGCATCCTTGCCTTCCAGTAGGTTGCCGAAGCTGTTGAGTATCATGCCGAAGTGTCACCGATCGCTCTGTTTCCTTGACGTCGTATCTCACCAGGAACTCGTCGGCTCATGCACATAGAAATAGGAGAAGAGGCAAGGATGAGAGGAGCAAGGGCAGCCTCCTAGAAGCAATCATCTTCACGTGAACGGGATGGAGAAAAAAACGATTTGAGGACAATATATCTCGTATGCAACACAATCTGTTATGTATATCTACGGAAGTAGGTTGGTCCACCTGAATCAATCTGTTATTTTTTTGAACGCAATCAATCGGTTACCCATAACAACTTGACTATAAACGTTGAAGATACTGACGTAAAAAATAAAATGTAACCCGTTTCTTTTTTACAATTTCCAAGAAAAAAATGTTATTTCTCTGTAACACGTTTCTTTTTGACAATTTCCAAGAAAAAAAATGTTATTTCTCAACGTACAGGTATAGAGGTTGGGCCTCATATGTCAGGTTCTTTCTGAACGGTTATGTGCAAGGTTGTCATCGCTATATCTTTTTTTTCTTGAGAGCAATAGATAAATAGATAGATTAGATCTACAGCGTTATAAATTGGTCCCGTTAGATTAATGGTTCCTAATTACCGATTAACTCTTTTTTTCTCAAGAGCAATAGATAAATAGATAGATTAGATCTACATCGTTATAAATTGGTCCTGTCAGATTAACGGTTCCTAATTACTGATTAACGTGAGAATTTCTGGGAAGTCAAGGATTAGTATAGGTATAGATAGATTGCTTGCAAGGATTATTACGATGTGCATTACCGAGAGGGCCCAGAGATACCTGTCTGATACTCGGAGTGACAAATCCTAATCTCGATCTATACCAACCCAACAAACACCTTCGGAGATACCTATAGAGCATCTTTATAATAACACAGTTACATTGTGACGTTTGATAGCACACAAAGTATTCCTCCGCTATCCGAGAGTTGCATAATCTCCTAGTCGAATGAATATGTATTTGAAATGAAGAAAGCAATAGCAATAAAACTGAACGATCAATTAATATGCAAAGCTAACGGATGGTTCTTGTCCATCACATCATTCTCCTAATGATGTGATCCTGTTCTTCAAATGACAAGACGTGTCTATGGTTAGGAAACTTAACCATCTTTGATTAGCGAGCTAGTCTAGTAGAGGCTTACTAGGGACACTGTGTTTTGTATATGTATCCACACATGTATCAAGTTTCTAGTTAATACAATTCTAGCATGAATAATAAACATTTATCATGATATAAGGAAATATAAATAACAACTTTATTATTGCCTCTATGGCATATTTCCTTCAGTCTTCCACTTGCACTAGAGTCAATAATCTAGTTCACATCGTCATGTGATTTAACACCAATAGTTCACATCTTTATGTGATTAACACCCATAGTTCACATCGCCATGTGACCAACACCGAAAGGGTTTACTAGAGTCAATAATCTAGTTCACATTGCTGTGTGATTATCACCCAAAGAGTACTATGGTGTGATCATGTTTTGCTTGTGAGAGAAGTTTAGTCAACGGGTCTGCCACATTCACATCCATATGTATTTTGCAAATTTCTATGTCTACAATGCTCTACATGGAGCTACTCTAGCTAATTTATCCCACTTTCAATACATATCCAGATTGACACTCGGAGTCATCTAGATCGGTGTAAAAGCTTGCATCGACGTAACTCTTTACGACGAACTCTTTATCACCTCCATAACCGATAAATATTTCCTTAGTTCTCTAAGGATAATTTTGACCCCTATCTAGTGATCTACTCTTGGATCACTATTGATACCTCCCTACTAGACTTATGGCAAGGCACACAATAGGTTTGGTACACAGCATGGCATACTTTATAGAACCTATGACTGAAGCATAGAGAATGACTTTCATTCTCTCTATATATTTAGTCGTGGTCAGGTTTTGAGTCTTACTCAACCTCACACCTTGTAACATAGGTAAGAACCCTTTCTTAGACTGATCCATTTTGAACTCCTTCAAAATCTTGTCAAGGGATGTGCTTTGTGAAAGTCCTATCAAGCGTCTTGATCTATCTCTATAGATCTTGATGCCCAATATATAAGCAGCTTTATCGAGGTCTTTCATTGAAATTTTCTTATTCAAGTATCCTTTTATGCTATCCAGCAATTCTATATCATTCCCGATCAACAATATGTCATCCACATATAATATCAGTAATACTACAGAGCTCCCACTCACTTTCTTGTGAATACAAGTTGACGTCGCTTGAAGCTACGTTGGTATTTCCCCAAAGAGGAAGGGATGATGCAGCACAGCGGCGGTAGGTATTTCCCTCAGATATGAACCCAAGGTTATCGAACCAGTAGGAGAACCAAGCAACACAACGTAAACAACACCTACACACAAATAACAAATACTTGCAACCCGACGTGTTAAAGGGGTTGTCAATCCCTTTCGGGTAATGGTGCCACAAATTGGTGCGTGGACGGGAGAAAGTTGTAATAGATTGAATAAATAGATCGCAAATAAAATAAAGTGCAGCAAAGTATTTTTAGGTTTTTGGTTTAGTAGATCTGAAAATAAACGCAAAGGAAAATAGATCGAAAAGGCAAATAATATGAGAAAGGGACACGGGGCCGTAGGTTTCACTAGTGACTTCTCTCGAGAAAAATAGAAAATGGTGGGTGAACAAATTACTATTGGGAAATTGATAGAAATTCAAATACTCATGACGATATCCACGCAATGATCATTACATAGGCATCACGTCCAAGATTAGTAGACCGACTCCTGCCTGCATCTACTACTATTACTCCACACAGCGACCGCTATCCATCATGCATATAGTGTATTAAGTTCATGGAGAAATGGATTAATGCAATAAGAATGATGACATGATGTACAAAAGATCTATCTATGTAGAGATAGACCCCGTCGTTTTATCCTTAGTAGAAACGATACATACGTGTCGGTTCCCCTTCTGTCACTGGGATCAAGCACCATAAGATTGAACCCACTACAAACCACCTCTTCCCATTGCAAGATAAATCGATCAAGTTGGCCAAACAAAACCCAAATATCGGAGAAGAAATACGAGGCTATAAGCAATCATGCATAAAAGAGATCAAAGAAACTCAAATTCTTTCATGGATATAAACAGATATATATGATCATAAACTCAAAGTTCATCGATCCCAACAAACACACCGCAAAAGAGTTACATCATATGGATCTCCAAGAGACAATTGTATTGAGAATCAAGAGAGAGAGAGAGAGGAAGTCATCTAGATACTAACTACGGACCCGAAGGTCTACAAAGAACTACTCACGCATCATCAGAGAGGCACCAATGGAGGTGGTGAACCCAATCCGAGATGGTGTCTAGATTGGATCTGGTGGTTCTGGACTCTGCGGTGGCTGGATGAATATTTTGTCTTCTCCCCTAGGGTTTTGGGAATATTGGGGTATTTATAGAGCAAAGAGGCGGTCCGGGGGGCACCCGAGGTGGGAACAACCCACCAGGGCGCGCCTGGGCCTCCTGGATGATGACCCACAAGTATAGGGAATCTATCGTAGTCCTTTTGATAAGTAAGAGTGTCGAACCCAACGAGGAGGAGAAGGAAATGATAAGCGGTTTTCAGCAAGGTATTCTCTGCAAGTACTGAAATAAGTGGTAATAGATAGTTTTGTGATAGGATAATTTGTAACGAGCAACAAGTAACAAAAGTAAATAAAGTGCAGCAAGGTGGCCCAATCCTTTTTGTAGCAAAGGACAAGCCTAGACAAACTCTTATATAGAGAAAAGCGCTCCCAAGGACACATGGGAATATCATCAAGCTAGTTTTCATCACGTTCATATGATTCGTGTTCGGTACTTTGATAATTTGATATGTGGGTGGACCGGTGCTTGGGTACTGTCCTTACTTGGACAAGCATCCCACTTATGATTAACCTATATTGCAAGCATCTGCAACAACAACAAAAGTATTAAGGTAAACCTAACCATAGCATGAAACATATGGAATGTTGCCTAACATGTCATATCATATTCTTTTCTTATAGCATGGGCATTTGGACTTTTATATTGTTTAAAGCAATAGTCTAGTTTTGACATGATAATTTAAATACTCAAGCATAACAACAAGCAACCATGTCTTTCAAAATATCAATGCTAAAATAAGTTATCCCTAGCCCATCATGCTCAATCATTGATCAATTCATGAAACTCACTCGCATATTAGCTACACCCAATACTCAAGTACGATCATATTGCCTCCTAGTTGGTGCTTTTATAAGATAAGATGGAGACTCAAATTCAAAATAAAAATTGCATAAAGTAAATGAAAGGCCCTTCATGGAGGGAAGTAGGGATTTGTAGAGGTGCCAGAGCTCAAAGCGAAAAACTTAGAGATAAAACATTTTGGGATTGTATCCATCCCACCAACGAAAACGACTTAGAGTTACCAACACTTTCCATGCTTAGATATATCATAGGCGGTTCCCACACAAAAAGTAAAGTTTATTCCTTTTCCACCATACTTTCACTTTCCATGGCTAGCCATATCCACGGTTGCCCTCCATACCAACACTTTCCAAGGAATTTATTATTTGACAACATAAAGTAAATTCATTTTTTCATTTCGGTACTGGGCATCCCTAATAACTTTGCCTTACTCTCATGCAATGACAAGTGAATAAACACTCATCGTGAGAATAACACATCTAGCTTGGGAAATATTAGCCACCCCTCACTGCTCCGCGAGCGAAACAAACACACAAAAGAGAGGTTTATGCAAAACTAGTTGCATGTCTGTCGGTGGAACCGGTCTCATGAACGTGGTCATGTAAGGTTGGTCCGGCTGCTTCATCCAACTATACCGCCGAATCAAAATAAGACATTGGTGGTAAGCAGTATTATGATCACCACCCACAACTCTTTGTGTTCTACTCGTGCATATCATCTACGCACAGACCTGGCTCGGATGCCACTGTTGGGGAACGTAGCATGCAATTTGAAAAAATTCCTACGCTCACGCAAGATCTATCTAGGAGATGCATAAACTACTGCAGGATGGTCCAAACGCCACAGTCGAATCAGAGACCCTTCGATGAACTGTGTGCGATGCCATAATCGCAAACGATGGTGTAAAAAACCGTCAAAAAAGGTGCAAAATGTTTGCGATGAAAGATGCATCAAACACGGTTCAGAATTTAGTTGTGTGAGCGATGCAGGGCATACGGTTCAGCTCAATGAATTGTTTGTGATGAGGAGGCACAAAAGAAACGGGTAGCTAGATGAAGGCGTGTGTGATATACAACATACGGTTCACTGGGATGAACTGTGTGTGATTAGGCAACACAATGGAAACGGTTCAACTGAACAAGATGTGTGTGATATGCGGTAAACAGGGCCGTAATCTGAAATGTGTGTGAAGACCAATAATAACATAGAAGATTGCTGCTAATAAGCTGTGTGAATTGCTCTGTCAACAGTAGAATAACATGTATATAGATCATTCGCACACACCTCAATAAACAATTGCATGCATTCTAAAGTAGGAGAAATGATTGTCTAGTCATCTACTTCTTGTGATGCTCCCGCCACTGCTATGTGGCTTGATCCCTCGTCTGGGTCAGGAAGAAGACAGTTCCTCGTGTCAACTATCCGCCTGTACATCTCGTAGCTTGTGTACGCGTCCATGGCCGCGTACTTGACATGTTTTTCATCCAGTCTCTTATGCCACACACTATGCCAGGCGTTCTTGTCCTTATTGCTCTCTTGCTTCATCTTCGCGTAGTAGGGGTCGATGATGGCCAAGGTGAGGTCAACTAGGGAGTTCAATTTGCTTTTGTCGATGCCCCAGACCTTGTAGTGGTGCTGGATGTTGACAAGATTCGGGCATTTCAAGTCCGAAACCTTGAGCACTTTTAGATCATTGGTGGTGTCCACCGTAGCAAAACTATAGTCGGAGCTCTTGATAAACCTGGAGAAACGCTCGCAATGCCTTGTGGCAAGGTGGAAGTGGTAGACGAGGACGTCATGTCGCATGCACAACTGGGCGACGGCAACCTTCTGATCGTGCCCGACACGACGGATGGTGTACTCGAGGTCGAAGCCGACCACTAGGTACTTGTCCTCAGCAAGGAACTGCTCCATAGTTTGGATGGAGCTCTCCACCGAGACCGGATCGTTCATGTACGCCACCGAGAGGGCTTTCCCCCTCACGTGGGTGTCCACTACGTGATGTGTGGTGAACTGCCCGCCGTTGTCGTCGTCGGCCGTTGGGAGCGCTGAAAGTGCAACTATCCCTGGGTGGTTTTGGTAATTCCTAACAACATATAGCTCATTGAGCTAACATTATTCCAAGATTAATATTTTAGGAAAAGCTTAATGCATGGCATGGCATGGATGAGGAAAGTGGATCCCTCAAAATTCTAAGGACAAAAAGTTTGGCTCAAGCTTCAAGATCAAGACTCTACATTTTATATTTTAGTGATCCAAGATCACACTGAGTCTATAGGAAAAGCCAATACTATCAAGGAGGGATGAGGTGTTGCTTAATGGCTTGCTTGCTCAAATTGCTTAGTGATATGCTCCAAAATCCTCAACTACCTTCCCACATCCACATATGACCTAAACCAAAAGTCAAACTCGGCCCCACCGATTCTATCTATCCGGCGCCACCGAGTTTCAAATGTCATAGCCACTGCCAAAAATCCTAGGCAAATCGGTCTCACCGAGATGGGATTGTAATCTCTCTATTTCCCTTCGTAACATTTCAGTTTTACCGAGATGAGCGATCGGTCCCACCGAGATTGCAATGTAAACTCTCTGTTTCCCTTTTGTAACATTTCGGTCTCACCGAGATGAGCGAATCAGTCCCACCGAGTTTACCTGACCAACTCTCTGGTTAGCTTACTACCAAAATCGGTCCCACCGAGTTTGTGTAATCGGTCACACTGAGATTACGTTATGCCCTAACCCTAACCATATCGGTCCTACCAAGTTGCATCTCAGTCCCACCGAAAATCCTAACGGTCACTAGGTTTGCTGAATCTGTCCGATCGAGTTTAACCATTCGGTCCCACCGAGTTTGGCAAATTGTGTGTAACGGTTAGAATCTGTGTGGAGGCTATATAACCCCTCCACCCACTCTTCATTCGTGGAGAGAGCCATTAGAACATACCTACACTTCCAATACACATTTTCTGAGAGAGAACCACCTACACTTGTGTTGAGGTCAAGATATTCCATTCCAACCATATGAATCTTGATCTCTAGCCTTCCCTAAGTTGCTTTCCACTCAAATCTTCTTTCCACCAAATCCAAATCCTGTGAGAGAGAGTTGAGTGTTGGGGAGACTATCATTTGAAGCACAAGAGCAAGGAGTTCATCATCAACACACCATTTGTTACTTCTTGGAGAGTGGTGTCTCCTAGATTGGCTAGGTGTCACTTGGGAGCCTCCGACAAGATTGTGGAGTTGAACCAAGGAGTTTGTAAGGGCAAGGAGATCGCCTACTTTGTGAAGATCTACCGCTAGTGAGGCAAGTCCTTCATGGGCAACGGCCATGATGGAATAGACAAGGTTGCTTCTTCATGGACCCTTCATGGGTGGAGCCCTCCGTGGACTCGCGCAACCGTTACCCTCCGTGGGTTGAAGTCTCCATCAACGTGGATGTATGATAGCACCACCTATCGGAACCACGACAAAAACATCTGTGTCTCCAATTGCGTTTGAATCCTCCAAACCCTTCCCTTTACATTCTTGCAAGTTGCATGCTTTACTTTCCGCTGCTCATATACTCTTTTGCATGCTTGCTTGAATTGTGTGGAGATTGCTTGACTTGTGCTAAGATAGCTAAAATCTGCTAAGAACTAAAATTGGGAAAAGGCTAGATTTTTATTTGGTCAAGTAGTCTAATCACCCCCCCCCCCTCTAGACATAGTTTCGATCCTATAAGTGGTATCAGAGCTTTGGTCTCCATTTGCTTTGATTTCCATAGCTTTTGGTGGTCATAGCCTTGGTTTCACAACCTAGGAGTGTATGGCTTCTAGCGAGGGAAATTATCACCGTAGAGGTCCTTACTTTGATGGTACTAATTTTGCTAGTTGGAAGCATAAGATGAAAATGCATATTCTTGGACATAACCCCGCCGTTTGGGCTATTGTGTGTGTTGGCTTGCAAGGTGAATTCTTTGATGGGAGAGAACCGAATCGTGAAGCTACCGCGGATGAGTTGAAGATGCTACAATACAATGCTCAAGCTTGTGATATCCTCTTCAACGGATTGTGCCCCGAAGAATTCAACAAAATCAGCCGTCTTGAGAATGCAAAGGAAATTTGGGATACTTTGATTGACATGCATGAAGGTACCGACTCCGTCAAGGAATCCAAGTTGGATGTGCTTCAAAGTCAACTTGACATGTTCAAAATGAAGGATGGTGAAGGTGTCGCTGAAATGTACTCTAGGCTTGCTCTTATCACAAATGAGATTGCCGGCTTAGGGAGTGAAGAGGTGACCGATAGATTCATCATCAAGAAGATCCTAAGAGCCTTGGATGGAAAATATGATACCGTGTGCACATTGATCCAAATGATGCCAAATTACAAAGATCTCAAGCCAATGGAAGTCATCGGAAGAAGTGTTGCTCATGAGATGTCACTCAAGGATAAAGAGGAACTTCACAACAAATCAAGTGGTGCTTACAAAGCCTCATGTGAAGCCCCCACATCATCGAGTGAGAAACAAACCTTCAATGAAGAATTGAGCTTAATGGTGAAGAACTTCAACAAGTTCTACAAGAGTAGAAGCAAAGAGAGAAGCTCCAAATCAAGGTCCTACAATGACAAAAGATCTTCTAGTCAAGAGCAAAACTGCTACAATTGTGGAAGGCCCGGATACTATTCCAATGAATGTACGGCCCCCTATAAGAGAAGAGAAGATTCTCCCAAGAGAAGAAGTAGAAGAGAAGAATCACCATCTAGAGAAAGAAGGAGTAGAGATGATCGTTATGAATGAAGACCCTCATGGAGAAGCAAGGATTCAGAAAGAAAGGACAAGTCATCAAGGAGCTACACAAAATGAAGACATCAAGCTCATGTTGCTGAATGGGTATCCGGTCTAGCACTTGTGACAACCACTCTGAGAGAAGCTATCACTCCGACTCCGAATATACTCAAGATGAAGGTGTTACCGGTCTAGCACTTGTGACAACCAACTCCTACGACATATTTGACTCACCAAATGAAGGAGTTGGAACATGCTTCATGGCTAAAGGCCCAAAGGTATCACACCCCGAGTATGTTGATTTAATAGTGATGAAGATGACTTGTTAGGTGATGATGATTTACTTGTTGACAACTCTAGTGATGAATACTATGATGAAACGTCAATTAATCATGCTAATCAAGATAAAACAAATGACAATGATAAAGAGAAGATTGAGTCTCTAACTAAAGAACTAAACACTCCTAAGTTAGCTCATGAAACTATCTTAGGAGATCATCGAGAACTTTTAACGACTCATGAGAAATTGCGCTTTGAAAAGCTCAACCTTGAGCAAGAGCATGAGTTCTTAAAAGCAATCAACGATGATCTTCGCAAGAAAAGTTATTCTTGCATTCCCAAGCATTTACTCTTATCCACTTACATGCCTCAAGTCAAGTCTAGTAACAAGAACAAGAAAGATTATTCCTCTAGTAGTAACAATAATCATGCTAAATCCAATATTGTTGCTTCTAGTAGTTCTCTTGATTCCACTAATGATTATCTTAGCCAAGTTACACTTGAGCAAGAAAATAGCTTATTGAAGGGAATTATAGAGAAAGGTGTTTACAAGAGCCTTGCCGGAAGTAAGCAATTCGAGGAAATTGTACGCAAGCAAGGAAGGCACCGGAAGAATCAAGGTGTTGGTTTTGAACGAAAGTTCAATGCCAATGGAGTTGAGTGGGAAGAAGATCAATACCCCAAGACGAAGTTTGTTCCTCAACAAGAGAAGTATGATCCTACTTCTCTCAAAGGGACACAAGCTCAAGATGATCTTCCACCACAAGACCACAAGCAAAAAGGCAAGGACAAGCTTCAAGAGGAAATTGATGCATTTGAAGAAGCTCCTAAGGCCTTGGTCAAGTGGGTTCCCAAGACTACTTCAAGTTCCACTTCATCAAGTACAACTACAACACCGAGGATTCCCATCAAGATGGTGTGGATCCCGAAGAAGAAGAACTAGAGAGTTCTTGAGGGTGACTCCGCCAACATACTTCACTCTTATCATCTTGGCAAGAACAAGTGCAATCAACTTCCACATCTTGCACTAGTTCAAGGAGTCACAAACCCTCTTGTTGGTAAGACAAGGGACAAGGTAACCTAAAAGCTTTCATAGACATCATCTTGTGTGTGCATCACTCTATGTCTATGTATATCCTTGTTTGTTCCTTATGGGACTAACCCGTGTAGGTATTGAAAGTGCAACTCACTCCAATGGATAGCTTCAAATGATCTACATTAACATTGATCATCCACATCTTCAACATCTACATGAAGTCATCATCGACAAAACCCAAGGTTAGTTCATCCCTCTTTGGGGGGATCTCACATCTAGGGGGGCTTTACTCTAAGAATTGAGCTAAAGCAACTCTAATGGTGTGAACACAACAATGCTTTATGTAAAAGTGGTAACCCCACTTGTGCTTAAATGATGAGTATGACCTATGATCAAATGTTCTCATTTGACTCCTAAGTCAATATACTCACATATAGATGACCTAGTCATCGCAAATTGTTTGATAGATGCTAGAATTGGTTGTGCATGCTTTGCCACATATTTCAATTGCCATTTTATTGGGTGAGCATGTTGATTGCATATTTTACTCATTCGAGGACATCCACTTGTTGTTTTGATTGATTGGTTTTCTTTTCTTTTGCCAAGTGGATGGACAAGAATGCCTAATAACCCTCTCTAGCTATCTATGCTTTTCTCGTCTCAAACTCTATTCATGCTACATCACAAAATTTGATCAAGTCAGATTCGAACCACTCTGTGTGAGGAGCACTCAGAGTCCCCGATTCGTCATAGACTTAAACTTCCAAAACTTCTTTGTGTGTTTTGGTCTGATCGATTCCTGCATTTTGGTCATACCGAGATCACTAAGTCGATCTAGGTTTTCAATCTCGGTGCAACCGATTTGAACTTTTCGGTCACACCGAGTTGCTGTAACTGTCAACAGTTATGCATATCGGTGCCACCGAGTTGTTCCACTCGGTCACACCGACAGGGTCGGGCTATATATACTCACGGGCAAAATTTTGAAAATTTATCCGAAACCCCTTTTCCCGTGCATAGCTCGCTCTGCCTCTTGGGTCTCCGGATCGTCCTCCTCGTCGCCAGCCGCCTCCTGTCGCTGGTCTCCGCCGCCGTCAACGGAATTCTTCCTCGCCGTTGCCACTATAGCGAGTTCATCGCCGAACTAGGGTATGGACTCGATCACAGTGCTATCCCCGTCCGATTCCTAGCACATTGTGTTCATTATGATTCTTACCACGATTGAAACGCTTCTATCCAGTCAAACCACTCCGTAGATTAGAGTTGAATCGAAAATTTAGGGTTAGGTTTCCGCCGAAACCATCTCGGACCCACCGGCTTGCAGAACTCGGTTCCACCGATTTGGCCAAGGCCATTGCAGATGTGGTTCTCGGTCTGACCGAGAATTGCAAATCGGTGTGACCGAGTTCAGGACTTTGTGAAACCCTAGTAGTCTCGGTGCCACCGAACTGTGACTCGGTCTGACCGAGTTCACTAGATTAGGTTCCAACAGCTGCTTCGGTATCACCAAGTTTGCAAATCGGTTGATCCAAAATGCTTTCTATGGAAAACTAAAACTAAGTTCTTGACTCATTCTTTTGCAAAACCTCTGCATTTTGTGATGCTCATCCACTCTATCTCATCTACAATCTATTCACAGGGTCTGCAGTTAGTGGTTGCAACATGTCTGACCAGAGTGACAGCCAGAATAGGTCAGAGGAGCAGGTTCACCTGAGTGAGGGCAATAGTCCCTCTAGCAGTTCAGATGATGGTAGCAGGAGCACCCCAAGCAATTTGCCAAAGGCTGCCACTAGAGCAAACAAGAAGAAAACTTCAGAGTATGAGGATGAAGACTATGTGGCCCCTGAGGATGAGGCCACATCAAAGAAGAAAGTGGTTAAGAAGGAGTACAGCTCAGCTGCAGTTAAGCCAGGAATGAAGATCAAAAGGCCAGCAAGAACACAACCAATGTCTAAGGCCAGAGCATCCTCTCAAGCATCCTTGGAATCTCAACCCAAAGAGCCTGCTGCAGAAGGAAAGAAAAGGAAGGAAATGGTCAAGAAGACCATGTCCAGAGTGATTGGAAAGGCTTCTATGATGGAAGAAGAAGAGGAAGAAGAGGTTGCTGCACCAGCACCCAAGGCACAGAAGCTTATGGGTGATGCTATGAGGACAGGGGCTGCATCATCAAAGCCCAAAGAAGCACCCAAAGCTGCCTCCAAGCCCAAGAATGCACCAAAGAGAAATACCAGAACATACCAGCTGCTGAGAAGAACAAGGCCCCAGTGCCTGAGACTATTGCCGAAGAAGAAGATGAAGAGCATGTTCTGAGAAAATTGAAGCCAAAAATTCCAGACCACAATGATGCTCATCCTGTGGCTGAGAACATGAAGATCAGGAGAGACTCAGGACTGAGGAAATGGAGAGAGACAGATCCATATGCTACCAGGAGAAGGACTGCTGTTGATTACAGGTTCCACACAAAGGAACAGCAGGATTTCTATGAGACGGTGTTGTTGGACAAGAAGCCTATAGTGTGTGATATGAGGTGGGTCAACTGTACCTACATGAAGGAAAATGAGGAACACTATCCTGGTGTGTTTGACAGCTTTAGTGCTTGTGGAGTTGCAGACTTTGTTGGGCAGAAGCTCACAAAATGGAATGAGGAGCTCATAATGCAACTCTACTCCACAGCACACTTCTATCCAGATGGCAGGATAGTATGGATGTCTGAAGGTACAAGGTACCACTCAACTGTTGAGGAATGGGCAAATCTGATCAATGCTCCTAAGGAAGAAGAAGATGACTTGGATGTCTATGCCAAGAAGAAGATGGATCACAACTCTATGGAAAATATGTACAAGGAGATTCCTGAAGATGATCTTGAGACTCACCAGTTTGGGTCAGTAAAACACTTGCTGTCAGGGCTGCCTACAATCAATTGGATCCTTAGGCACACTCTCTTTCCCAAGTCTGGTGATCACAGAATGATCAGAGGCCATGCAATTAACTTGCTACATATATTTGATGTGCCACAGAAGTTCAAGGTCATGAGCCTTATAGTTGAGACTATCAAGATGACTGCAGCTGACCAGAAAAGAAGTTGTGGATATGCCCCACAGATCTAGGAGTTGATAAACTCAAAGATGGGCACATGCACATACTTGTTGGATAAGGAACACTTGCCTATCTATCCTGACTTCGAGGACAACCAAGTTGTGATGAATGAAGATGAACCCTCCTCAGTGCAAGCACAAGCAAAGAAGGAGAAGGCAAAGAAAGAGAAGGCTGCCAAGATGCCAACTCAAGAGGAGGCATCTGAGTACTTTTTGAAAAGCAAGCAGGACCAGCTTGGTTACTTGATAGCATCATCTCTGAGGATTGAGAAGGGGTTGGCCACCCTAACTCAAAACCAGGAGAGCCTGGAAAGAATCGTGGAACAAAAATTCTATGATTTAGATGTCAAAGTAACTAAGATTTAGTCTGTTGTGGAGCAGCTACAGGATGACATGCAGGAGAGGAAGGGCAAGACAACCACTGATGCATTTACCAGAGTGCCTCGAGCTCAGAGATCTGCTGCAGTTCCTGTACCAGACACTAGAGTCACTTCATATGCACCAGCTACAGCTCCAGCACCAACTCCATCAGCTCCATCCACATCAACTGAAGCCTTCGTCCTTGGAGTTCTCCGGACACCACCACCTGAAGACCAAGCCTGAGAGACGTTTTAGTGCTATGCATTTTCTATGAACTTTTTGGTAACTTGTTGCCAAAGGGGGAGAAAAATGTATAGATCATAGGCTTCGAGAGAGAGCGTTGCTTTTTATTCTCTCTTGCTTTGGTGGTTGAACTTTGTTTATCTTTTGATTGCTTGAGATACTATGCTATTATCTGTGAGACATTGATGATCACGTGGTTGATCATAAGCTACACTTATGCTTGTTAGATGATATTATCTTACTTATCCTTATATGATCATTCACTTTGCTTGGTGATGAGTGCATGTATTTAATTCTTATCATTTTGAGCGCTCCACCAAGATGTATGTGACATGGAAGAGTAACCCAAGATCCTAACTCATTGTGCATTTGCAGTCCAAAGCAAATCTTAAGATATGCACAAATTTAGGGGAGCTCTTGCTTTTCACATACTTCTCAAAGCGACAATATCTTTCACTCTTATTATCATTTGTCGAAGCTTTGATCTATATGTTGTCATCAATTACCAAAAAGGGGGAGATTGAAAGTGCAACTATCCCTGGGTGGTTTTGGTAATTCCTAAGAACATATAGCTCATTGAGCTAACATTATTCCAAGATTATTATTTCAGGAAAAGCTCAATGAATGGCATGGCATGGATGAGGAAAGTGGATCCCTCAAAATTCTAAGGAAAAAAAGTTTGGCTCAAGCTTCAAGATCAAGACTCTACATTTTATATTTTAGTGATCCAAGATCACATTGAGTCTATAGGAAAAGCCAATACTATCAAGGAGGGATGAGGTGTTGCTTAATGGCTTGCTTGCTCAAATTTCTTAGTGATATGCTCCAAAATCCTCAACTACCTTCCCACATCCACATATAACCTAAACCAAAAGTCAAACTCGGCCCCACCGATTCTATCTATCCGGCGCCACCGAGTTTCAAATGTCATAGCCACTGCCACAAACCCTAGGCAAATCGATCTCACCGATAGGGATCTCGGTCTCACCGAGATGGGATTGTAATCTCTCTATTTCCCTTCGTAACATTTCGGTTTTACCGAGATGAGCGATCAGTCCCACCGAGATTGCAATGTAAACTCTCTGTTTCCCTTTTGTAACATTTCGGTCTCACCGAGATGAGCGAATCAGTCCCACCGAGTTTACCTGACCAACTCTCTAGTTAGCTTATTACCAAAATCGGTCCCACCGAGTTTGTGTAATCGGTCACACCGATTTTACATTATGCCCTAACCCTAACCATATCGGTCCTACCGAGTTGCATCTCAGTCCCACCGAAAATCCTAACGGTCACTAGGTTTGCTGAATCGGTCCGACCGACTTTAACCATTCGGTCCCATCGAGTTTGGCAAATTGTGTGTAACGGTTAGATTCTGTGTGGAGGCTATATATACCCCTCAACTCACTCTTCATTCGTGGAGAGAGCCATCAGAACATACCTACACTTCCAATACACATTTTCTGAGAAAGAACCACCTACATTTGTGTTGAGGTCAAGATATTCCATTCCAACCATATGAATCATGATCTCTAGCCTTCCCCAAGTTGCTTTCCACTCAAATCTTCTTTCCACCAAATCCAAATCCTGTGAGAGAGAGTTGAGTGTTGGGGAGACTATCATTTGAAGCACAAGAGCAAGGAGTTCATCATCAACACACCATTTGTTACTTCTTGGAGAGTGGTGTCTCCTAGATTGGCTAGGTGTCACTTGGGAGCCTCCGACAAGATTGTGGAGTTGAACCAAGGAGTTTGTAAGGGCAAGGAGATCGCCTACTTCGTGAAGATCTACCGCTAGTGAGGCAAGTCCTTCGTGGGCGACGGCCATGATGGAATAGACAAGGTTGCTTCTTTGTGGACCCTTCGTGGGTGGAGCCCTCCGTGGACTCGCGCAACCGTTACCCTCCGTGGGTTGAAGTCTCCATCAATGTGGATGTACGATAGCACCACCTATCGGAACCACGACAAAAACATTCGGGTCTCCAATTGCGTTTGAATCCTCCAAACCCTTCCCTTTACATTCTTGCAAGTTGCATGCTTTACTTTCCGCTGCTCATATACTCTTTTGCATGCTTGCTTGAATTGTGTGGAGATTGCTTGACTTGTGCTAAGATAGCTAAAATCTGCCAAGAACTAAAATTGGGAAAAGGCTAGATTTTTATTTGGTCAAGTAGTCTAATCACCCCCCCCCCTCTAGACATACTTTCGATCCTACAAGCGCCATTGGAGCCATGGGGAGCGCCATTGGAACCACTGGATGTCCTCTTTGTATGTGTCCTTGTGGGTGTGCTTATTGTGATGTGTGAGAGACAAGAGATGAAGGTAAATGGCTGCAGGAATAAAAGGGGGCCGGGCGGCATGGATTCTCAGCACGTTCGCATGGCAGTTTTTGCAGCGGGTAACTGCATTGTCGCACCGCGCCCGGCGCAACCGCTTGCACACGAACGTGCGTGATCGTGCGCCGGCCCAAACCACTGGCAACGCGCATGGAGGGACAAAGGCAGAGCACCCAGAGGGACGCGAGAGCAGAGCGCACGTGGCGGGACGCGAGCAGAGCGTGCCGCGGCCGCCTGAACTGCAAGCAACCACACGCATGGAGCAGTTGAACACGCAGCAAATGGCCGCCTACAAGCCGGCTGATACTTCTCCAACGTATCTATAATTTTTGATTGTTCCATGCTATTAACTATCTGTTTTGGATGTTTTTGGGCTTTATTATCCACTTTTATATTATTCTTGGGACTAACCTATTGACCCAGAGCCCAGTGCCAGTTCCTGTTTTTTCCCTTGTTTCAGTGTTTCGCAGAAAAGGAAAATCAAACAGAGTCCAATTGACCTGAAACTTCACGGAACTCATTTTTGGAAGGAAAGCAACCTGGGAGACTTGGAGTCCATGTAAGGGAAGCAACGAGGAAACCACGAGGTAGGGGGGCGCGCCCTCCACCCTTGTGGGCCCCTCATGGCTCCACCGATGTACTTCTATCTCCTATATATCTCCATATACCCTAAAACGATCGGGGAACAGAATAGATCGGGAGTTCCGCCGCCAGAAGCCTCCGTAGCCACCAAAATCCAATCTAGACCCGTTCCGGCACCCTTCCAGAGGGGGAATCCCTCTCCAGTGGCCATCTTCATCATCCCGGCGCTCTCCATGACGAGGAGGGAGTAGTCCACCCTCGGGGCTGAGGGTATGTACCAGTAGCTATGTGTTTGATCTCTCTCTCTCTCTCTCTCTCTCTCTCTCTCCCTCTCGTGTTCTTGATTTGGAACGATCTTGATGTATCATGAGCTTTGCTATTATAGTTGGATCTTATGGATTTCTCCCCCTCTACTCTCTTGTAATGGATTGAGTTTCCCCTTTGAAGTTATCTTATCGGATTGAGTCTTTAAAGATTTGAGAACACTAGATGTATGTCTTCCCGTGCGTATCTGTGGTGACAATGGGATACCACGTGATTCACTTGATGTATGTTTTGGTGATCAACTTGCGGGTTACGCCCATGAACCTATGCATAGGGGTTGGCACACGTTTTCATCATGATTCTTCGGTAGAAACTTTGGGGCACTCTTTGAGGTTCTATGTGTTGGTTGAATAGATGAATATGAGATTGTGTGACTCATATCATGTAATCATACCCACGGATACTTGAGGTGACATTGGAGTATCTAGGTGACATTAGGGTTTTGGTTGATTTCCGTCTTAAGGTGTTATTCTAGTATGAACTCTAGGGCTGTTTGTGACACTTATAGGAATAGCCCAACGGATTGATTGGAAAGAATAACTTTGAGGTGGTTTCGTACCCTACCATAATTTCTTCATTTGTTCTCCGCTATTAGTGACTTTGGAGTGACTCTTTGTTGCATGTTGAGGGATAGTTATATGATCCAATTATCTTATTATTGTTGAGAGGACTTACACTAGTGAAAGTATGAACCCTAGGCCTTGTTTCCTATCATTGCAATACCGTTTATGCTCACTTTTACCATTAGTTACCTTGCTGTTTTATATTTTCAGATTACAAAAACTATTATCTACTATCCATATACCACTTGCATCACCATCTCTTCGCCGAACTAGTGCACCTATACAATTTACCGTTGTATTGGGTGTGTTGGGGACATAAGAGACTCTTTGTTATTTGGTTGCAGGGTTGCTTGAGAGAGACCATCTTCATCCTACGCCTCCCACGGATTGATAAACCTTAGGTCATCCACTTGAGGGAAATTTGATACTGTCCTACAAACCTCTGCACTTGGAGGCCCAACAACGTCTACAACAAGAAGGTTGCGTAGTAGACATCACCGGCCGACAGTTACGTCGCTACATAGAGAGCGGTCGTGTGGTACCACCTCCGTCTAGTCTATACTCTCCTTTATATTCCGTGCCATACTTTGCCCTCAAATTTAACCAACAAAATGTTAATGCATGTTTTAAAAATAATATAATTGGAAACTGTGTTCAAATACAAATCCAACTATATAATATTTGGCGACATGCATTCGTATTTTATTAGTGAAATCATACTTATAAACCAGGACGGTGATATAGTAGGTAATTAAATCACAAACATTTTTTATTAACTGTATGTGTACGTGGCCTTTCGTCCTCCTCTCACAAGTCTTGTCACCCCACTGCCGCAGACGGCTTACAACGCAAGATTGCACTGCACGCGGGGCGTTCTTTTTGCCAAACGGTGGCGCCAATGAATCATCGGTGAGCCCATTCCCGTGCAACCTCGTATGTTCCCGCGCAAGCTTCCCGCTCGACTCAGTGAAATCAATCCGTCAACATGCGGAGAACGAACGAAGAGATTATGGTAGGATAAGGAACCACCTCAAAGTTATTCTTTCCAATCAATCCGTTGGGCTATTCCTATAGGTGTCACAAACAGCCCTAGAGTTCATACTAGAATAACACCTTAAGACACAAATCAACCAAAACCCTAATGTCACCTAGATACTCCAATGTCACCTCAAGTATCCGTGGGTATGATTATACGATATGCATCACACAATCTCAGATTCATCTATTCAAACCAACACAAAGGACCTCAAAGAGTGCCCCAAAGTTCTACCAGAGAATCGCGACGAAAACGTGTGCCAACCCCTATGCATAGGTTCATGGGCGGAACCCGCAAGTTGATCCCCAAAACATACATCAAGTGAATCACGTGCCATCCCATTGTCACCACAGATACGCACGGCAAGACATACATCAAGTGTTCTCAAATCTTTAAAGACTCAATCCGATAATATTACTTCAAAGGGGAAACTCAATCCATTACAAGAGTGAAGAGGGGAAGGAGAAACATAAGATCCAACTATAATAGCAAAGCTCACAATACATCAAGATCGTGCCAAATCAAGAACACGAGAGAGAGAGAGAGAGATCAAACACATAGCTACTGGTACATACCCTCAGCCCCGAGGGAGAACTACTCCCTCCTCGTCATGGAGAGTACCGGGATGATGAAGATGGCCACCGGAGAGGGATTGCCCCCTCCGGCAGTGTGCCGGAACGGGTCTAGATTGGCTTTCGGTGGCTACGGAGGCTTCTGGCAGTGGAACTCCCGATCTATTGTGCTCACGGATGTTTATGGGTATATGGAGATATATAGGCGGAAGAAATACGTCAGGGGGCCACGAGGGGCTCACGAGGGTGGAGGGCGCGCCTAGGGGGGTGGGAACCCCCCTGCCTCGTGACCTCCTCGCAGATCCCCCGACATGCACTCCAAGTCTTGTGGGCTTCTTTCCTTCCAAAAATGAGTTTCGTGAAGTTTCAGGTCAATTGGACTCCGTTTGATTTTCCTTTTCTTCGAAACCCTAAAACAGGGTAAAAACAGAAACTGGCACTGGGCTCTGGGTTAATAGGTTAGTCCCAAAAATGATATAAAAGTGTATAATAAAGCCCATAAACATTCAAAACAGTAGATAATATAGCATGGAGCAATCAACAATTATAGATACGCTGGAGACGTATCAAGTCTTCATATGGTTGCATAATTATTCGACTACTCATTGATCTTCACTTACATCTTTCGGAGTAGTGTGTTATTGCTCTAGTGCTTCACTTATATATTTTAGAGCACGGTGGTGGTTTTGTTTTATAGAAACTATTATTCTCTCATGCTTCACTTAGATTATTTTGACAGTCTTAAACAGCATGGTAATGTGCTTAATTCTAATATGCTAGGTATTCAAGACTAGTAAAAAATTTCTTATGAGTGTTTTGAATACTAAGAGAAGTTTGATGCTTGATGATTGTCTTGAGATATGGAGGTAATAATATCAAAGCCGTGCTAGTTGAGTAGTTGTGAAATTTAGAAATGCTTGTGTTGAAGTTTGCAAGTTCCGTAGCATGCACGTATGGTAAATGTTATGTAACAAATTTGAAACATGAGGTGTTATTTGATTGTCCTCCTTATGAGTGGCGGTCGGGGACGAGCGATGCTCTTTTCCTACCAATCTATCCCCCTAGGAGCATGCGCGTAGTGCCAAGGTTTTTGATGACTCATAGATTTTTGCAATAAGTATGTGAGTTCTTTATGACTAATGTTGAGTCCATGGATTATACGCACTCTTACCCTTCCATCCTTGCTAGCCTCTTCGGTACCGTGCATTGCCCTTTCTCACATTGAGAGTTGGCACAAACTTTGCCGGTGCATCCAAACCCCGTGATACGATACGGTCTGTCACACATAAACCTCCTTATATCTTCCTCGAAACAGCCACCATACCTACCTATTATGGCATTTCCATAGCCATTCCGAGATATATTGCCATGCAACTTTCCACCGTTCCATTTATTATGACACGCATCATCATTGTCATATTGCTTTGCATGATCATGTAGTTGACATCATATTTGTGGCAAAGCCACCATTCATAATTTTTCATACATGTCACTCTTGATTCATCGCAATCCCAGTACACCGCCGGAGGCATTCATATAGAGTCATACTTTGTTCTAGTATCGATTTGTAATCATTGAGTTGTAAATAAATAGAAGTGTGATGATCATCATTTTCTAGAGCATTGTCCCAAGTGAGGAATAAAAAAAGAAAGGCCACAAAAAAGGGAGAAGGCCCAAAAAAAGAGAAAGGCCATAAAAAAGGAAAAGGCCCAAATAAAAAATTTTAAAAAATGAGATAAAAAGAGAGAAGGGACAATGCTACTATCCTTTGCCACACTTGTGCTTCAAAGTAGCACCATAATCTTCATGATAGAGAGTCTGTTGTTTTGTCACTTTCATATAATAGTGGGAATTTTTCATTATAGAACTTGGCTTGTATATTCCAACAATGGGCCTCCTCAAGTGCCCTAGGTCTTCGTGAGCAAGCAAGTTGGATGCACACCCACTTAGTTTCTTTTGTTGAGCTTTCATACATTTATAGCTCTAGTGCATCCGTTGTATGGCAATCCCTACTCCTTGCATTAACATCAATTGGTGGGCATCTCCATAGCCCATTGATTAGCCTCGTTGATGTGAGACTTTCTCCTTTTTGTCTTCTCCACATAACCCCCCTCATCATATTCTATTCCACCCATAGTGCTATGTCCATGGCTCGCGCTCATATATTGCGTGGAAGTTTATAGGTTTGAGATTACTAAAGTATGAAACAATTGCTTGGCTTGTCATCGGGGTTGTGCATGATGAGAGCATTCTTGTGTAATGAAAATGGAGCATGACTAAACTATATGATTTTGTAGGGATAAACTTTCTTTGGCCATGCTATTTTGAGAAGACATAATTGCTTAGTTAGTATGCTTGAAGTATTATTATTTCTATGTCAATATGAACTTTTATCTTGAATCTTTCAGATCTGAATATTCATACCACAATTAAGAAAAATTACATTGAAATTATGCCAACTAGAATTCCACATCAAAAATTCTTTCTTTTATCATTTACCTACTCGAGGAAGAGCAGGAATTAAGCTTGGGGATGCTGATACATCTCCAACGTATCTATAATTTTTGATTGTTCCATGCTATTATATTATCTGTTTTGGATGTTTTGGGGATTTATTATCCACTTTTATATTTTGGGACTAACCAATTGACCCAGAGCCTAGTGCCAGTTCTTGTTTTTTCCCTTGTTTCAGTGTTTCGCAGAAAAGGAAAATCAAACGGAGTCCAATTGACCTGAAACTTCATGAAACTTATTTTTGGAAGGAAAGCAACCTGGGAGACTTGGAGTCCACGTAAGGGAAGCAAAAAGGAAGCCACGAGGTAGGGGGGCGCGCCCTCCACCCTCATGGGCCCCTCGTGGCTCCACCGACGTACTTCTTCCTCCTATATATCTCCATATACCCTAAAACGACCGGGGAACAGAATAGATCGGGAGTTCCGCTGCCAGAAGCCTCCATAGCCACCAAAAACTAATCTAGACCCGTTCCGGCACCCTGCCGGAGGGGGAATCCCTCTCCGGTGGCCATCTTCATCATCCCGGCGCTCTCCATGACGAGGAGGGAGTAGTCCACCCTCGGGGCTGAGGGTATGTACCAGTAGCTATGTGTTTGATCTCTCTCTCTTGTGTTCTTGATTTGGCACGATCTTGATGTATCGCGAGCTTTGCTATTATAGATGGATCTTATGTTTCTTCTCCCCCTCTACTCTCTTGTAATGGATTGAGTTTCCCCTTTGAAGTTATCTTATCGGATTGAGTCTTTAAAGAGTTGAGAACACTTGATGTATGTCTTTCCATGCGTATCTGTGGTGACAATGGGATACCACGTGATTCACTTGATGTATGTTTTGGTGATCAACTTGCGGGTTCCGCCCATGAACCTATGCATAGGGGTTGGCACACGTTTTCGTCGTGATTCTCCGGTAGAAACTTTGGGGCAGTCTTTGAGGTTCTATGTGTTGGTTGAATAAATGAATTTGAGATTGTGTGACGCATATCGTATAATCATACCCATGGATACTTGAGGCGATATTGGAGTATCTAGGTGACATTAGGGTTTTGGTTGATTTGTGTCTTAAGGTGTTATTCTAGTACGAACTCTAGGGCTGTTTGTGACACTTATAGGAATAGCCCAACAGATTGATTGGAAAGAATAACTTTGAGGTGGTTTCGTACCCTACCATAATCTCTTCGTTTGTTCTCCGCTATTAGTGACTTTGGAGTGACTCTTTGTTGCATTTGATGGATAGTTATATGATCCAATTATCTTATTATTGTTGAGAGGACTTACACTAGTGAAAGTATGAACCCTAGGCCTTGTTTCCTATCATTGCAATACCGTTTATGCTCACTTTTACCATTAGTTACCTTGCTATTTTTATATTTTCAGATTACAAAAACTATTATCTACTATCCATATACCACTTGTATCACCATCTCTTCGCCGAACTAGTGCACCTATACAATTTACCATTGTATTGGGTGTGTTGGTGACACAAGAGACTCTTTGTTATTTGGTTGCAGGGTTGCTTGAGAGAGACCATCTTTATCCTATGCCTCCCACGGATTGATAAACCTTAGGTCATCCACTTGAGGGAAATTTGATACTGTCCTACAAACCTCTGCACTTGGAGGCCCAACAACGTCTACAACAAGAAGGTTCGTAGTAGACATCACCGGCCGACAGTTGCATCGCTGCATAGAGAGCGGCCGTGTGGTACCACCTCCGACTCCTACATGGCCTCTCACCGCTACCTTTACGAAACCATGTTCACACACTTAGCTCTCAACAGTAGGACATGTTTACACACCTTCGATTCATCCCCGATTAATCAGACCTGACTCAACTCTAAGCAGTAGCAGGCATGACAAACAAACATGAATGAGTAGGCACATCAGGGCTCAAACAACTCCTACTCATGCTAGTGGGTTTCATCTATTTACTGTGGCAATGACAGGTCATGCAGAGGAAAAGGGTTCAACTACCGCAACATGTAACAGTTGAATCGTTGTTGTCCTAATGCAGTAAAAGAGTGCAGGAGCAAGAGAGTGGGATTGTATCAGAATGAACAAGGGGGTTTTGCTTGCCTGGCACTTCTGAAGATATCATTGGGTCTTCATCAGTGTCAATGATCACAGCGTCGGTACAACGTCTATCGAGAGGGGACAACCACCGGCAATAGAGAAGAACACAATCAATGCATATGCGACAATATGATGCATGATCATGACATCACAATATGCTGTGATTTGAGCTAATGCATCTAGTTATGATTTAAATGAAGTTGGTTTGAATACAAGATTCAAATTCCAACTCCATATATGATTATTTAAATGCCCTTTATTTGTTTTGTCCAAAACAGAGGACAAACATTGTTCAAACATGCATAAAAATGGTACAGATGGATTCCTTGAATTTTTCTGATAATTTTTCATATATAATTTATCTTATTTGGAGTTACGGTTTAATTTCTATGATTTTTAGAAGTTTTGGGCATTTTTTGGAATTTCCTGAAAAGGAATAAATCCAAAAAATGAGTTATTGCGTCAGCACTGCGTCACTGTGACATTAGCTGGTCAACAGCGCCTAACCAGAGTCAAACCTGACAGTAGGACCCATATGTCATTGACTCAGCTAATTAATATAGTTAATTAACCTTAAATTAAGCCTAACTAAAATGTCAGTGGGGACGGGGCCCACATGTCAGCGGCTAACCTAACTATCAGGGTTAATTAGCACTAATCTAATCTAGCTAAAGATTAACAGAGACGGGCCTGCACGTCAGTGACCCTGGGGGGTCAAACCCCAGGTCAAACGAGTCAACTTCGCCGGACTTGGTCCACGGCTCGTCGCCGGCGACGCTAGAGACAGCGGAGGCGCTCGGAATCGCAACTCAGACGACCAAATAAGCGGCGGAGAGGCTCTACGGGGAGCTGGCGATCGCGCGCATCTAACGGGGCAAGCGGGAGCAGCTGGGGTGGACTGAGCTCGTCGGAAGGGAGCTCGCGGCGGCAGCCGGAGTTCGGCCAACGGCGGTTTGCATGTTGCGGGGCATGTCCGGAGCCGTGGATGGTCGTGATCGACCCGCGGAAGTGCAACGAGTGCAGCGGTGGGCTCGGACGCGTGCTTGCACGGCCGTGGTCGCGGTGGCGACATGGCCGGTGGCGAGGAGCTATCGGCTCCAATGGCTATGGTAGTTAGAAGGCGCGGACGAGCACGGGGAGAGAGGGGAAAGGATCGGGAGGTCATGGTGAGGCTGATGACAGGCTCAGCTGGCTCGAGGATGACCGGAAGGCGACGAATCCGTCGATGGAGTCCGGCGGCCGTGCTCGGGGAAGACGACTTGTGGCGGCGATGTGGGGCTCCCGCGGTGGCGTGGCTCGGGGTGGAAGATAGAGGGGGTCGAGGCGGAGCCTCTGGTCATGTCGGAGAGGCGAGGGGGAGGCGGTGGCCACGGTGGTGCACGTCGGCGGCGACGGGCGCGTTCGGGGAGAGAGCAGAGAAGGGGGAGGGAGCCATGGGAGAGTGAGAGGTCCAGGGGAAGGGCGGGGCGATGCACGTGGCGCTCGGGGTAGACTCCAGCGGTGGCAAGCAAGCAGGAGGTGGCCGGACGCGTGCTCGCACGCGCCGGCCATGCGCTCGTCCTCCTGGCAAGGGGAAGATGACAGGGAGGAGCCCCTGGTGGGCTGGGCCGGGCAGCTACAGTGCTGGGCCGGTTGGTGGTGCCAGGTAAGTTTTCTCTTCTCTGTTTTATTTCTGTTTTGTTTTGTTTTTATTTATACATTTTGCCACTGATTCAAAATTCAAAACAAATTCAAAACAGGGCAAAACCTTCTGAATATTTTTATGTTGCCATTATGGACATTTCCAGAGGCACATAAATAATTCCAGGGCCTTTTGAATTATATTCTATAAAAATGAATATAATCCAAAACTCAAATACTTATTGATTTAATTTCAAAGTCCCAAAATAATTCCTTCAAAAATGTTCACTAATTTTGGTTTGGCCTCAAAGCCTTGCCAAATTTATCAAACATTTATGAAGTCATTTTTGGAAGCAATGAATGTAATTTAAAGGGTTCTTGCCCTTCTTTTAAAATGATTTCTGAGGCTTTCAATTTCCTCATTTCAAGTTTCTTGAAAATAACAGGATGCATGATGCTCACTGATGCAACTATCTGCAACCAATGCTAGGGCTGTGACAGATATCGTTTCATCCACAAAGGTGGGACGTTCCCTACCGAAAACCATCATGCTTGTTGTGAGAAGCTCCGATTTGTGAGAAGCATATACCCAAACCTGCCCCCAAATGGGACAAAATTTCTACCACGTCATGTTGATGTCGCTCCATGATAGCATGCCAAGTTTCATGAATTTCAGACGAGTTTTGGATTACTAGAATTTAAAAACCAGGCATCTCAATGTTTTGCCGGCAATCAACGATGCCCTGGTGTTTGAAATTCATTCCCATATTTTTCATGGGACCTAAGCATACACCCAAGGACACAAATTTGATTTTTCAACCAATTTATATGCATTGGAGCATGTGCATGTAGTTCATATTTGAATTATGCACATAGAATGCATTGAAAACTCATTTAATGCATAAAAATGTCCAAACGAACCCCGAAAAATCACAAAAAATCACACAACACTCCTGTTGTTCTATGTTGACACGATAAATTTTTTTAAAGCAATAAGGGGCAATGGATATCGTTTCATCCACAAAGGTGGGATGTTCCCTATCGAAAACCATCATGCTTGTTGTGAGAAGCTCTGATTTGTGAGAAGCATATACCCAAACATGCCCCAAATTGGACAAAATTTGTACCACGGCGTGTTGGTGCCGCTCCATGATAGCATGTCAAGTTTCATGAGTTTCAGACGGGTGTTGGATTTACTAGAATTTAAAAATCAGGCATCTCAATGTTTTGCCGGCAATCAATGGTGCCCCGGTGTTTGAAATTCATTCCCATTTCTTGCATGGGACCTAAGCATGCACCCAAGGACACATATTTGTTTTTTCAACCAATTTATATGCACTGGAGCATGTGCATGTAGTTCAAATTTGAATTATGCACATAAAAGGCATTGAAAACTCAGATAATGCATAAAAATGTCCAAACGAAGCCCGAAAAATCACAAAAAACACACACAGCACTCCTGTTGTTCTATGTTGACACGAGAAAGAAATCTGAAAGCAATAAGAGGCAATGGATATCGTTTCGTTACCAAAGTTGGGACGTTCCCTACCAAAAACCATCATGCTTGTTGTGACAAGCTCTGGTTTGTGAGAAGCATATACCCAAACCTGCCCGAAATGGGACAAAATTTGTACCATGGCATGTTGATGCCGCTCCATGATAGCATGTCAAGTTTCATGAATTTCAGACGAGTTTTGGATTTACTAGAATTTAAAAACCAGACATCTCAATGTTTTGCCGGCAATCAATGATGCCCTGGTGTTTGAAATGCATTCCCATTTCTTGCGTGGGACCTAAGCATGCACCCAAGGACACAAATTTGTTTTTTCAACCAATTTATATGCACTAGAGCATGTGTATGTCGTTCAAATTTGAATTGTTCACCTGAAATGGCCAGAAAACCAATTTAATGTATAAAATGTTCAAACGAACCCTGAATAATTCCAATTCTTTTACGACACATATAGTTGCATGTTCACTCTAGATAAAAGGTCTAGCAATTCAAACACCGTCCATTGCCCATGTGACCCCATTATGTAATTAAAATCAAGATGAAAAATCAAGTAGATCGCACACAGTTTATTATCAGCAACCGTGTGAGATGTAGTACAAAATATATTGGAGCACCGTCAGTGTATAGTATGCCTATGGCTTACGCGAGAAGGTGCGTCGGCTACAGTCCACATCCGGCGTCTCAAGCACACTAGCTCGCTCCCCAAATATCATTTCACTGTTCAATCGTCGCCGGTGAAAGATGGTATTACGTCTCCAAGGTATCTATAATTTTTGATTGCTCCATGCTATATTATCTAATGTTTTGGACTATATTGGGCTTTATTTTCCACTTTTATATTATTTTTGGGTCTAACCTATTAACCGGAGGCCCAGCCCAGAATTGCTGTTTTTTGCCTATTTCAGTGTTTCGGAGAAACAGAATATCAAACGGAGTCCAAACTGAATAAAATCTTCGGAAACGTGATTTTCTCATCAGATAAGATCCAGGAGACTTGGACCCTCTGTCAAGAAAGCCACGAGGTGGTCACGAGGGCGCCCCCCTAGGGCGCGCCCCCTGCCTCGTGGGCCCCTCGAAGCTCCACCGACGTACTCCTTCCTCCTATATATACCTACGTACCCCCAAACGACCGGAGACGGAGCCAAAAACCTAATTCCACCGCCGCAACTTTCTGTATCCACGAGATCCCATCTTGGGGCCTGTTCCGGAGCTTCGCCGGAAGGGGAATCGATCACGGAGGGCTTCTACATCATCATCCAAGCCCCTCCGATGAAGTGTGAGTAGTTTGCTTCAGACCTACGGGTCCATAGTTAGTAGCTAGATGGCTT
The DNA here is from genome assembly GCF_018294505.1 of Triticum aestivum. Classification (NCBI taxonomy): domain Eukaryota; kingdom Viridiplantae; phylum Streptophyta; class Magnoliopsida; order Poales; family Poaceae; genus Triticum; species Triticum aestivum. Next base: position 635,757,761 of record NC_057797.1, on the reverse strand, counting down.
CTTCTCTCTTTTTGGATCTCAATACAATGTTCTCCCCCTCTCTTGTGGAGATCTATTCTATGTAATCTTCTTTTTGCGGTGTGTTTGTTGAGATCGATGAATTGTGGGTTTATGATCCAGTTTATCTATGAATAATATTTGAATCTTCTCTGAATTATTTTATGTATGATTGATTATCTTTGCAAGTCTCTTCGAATTATCAGTTTGGTTTGGCCTACTAGATTGGTTTTTCTTGCCATGGGAGAAGTGCTTAGCTTTGGGTTCGATCTTGCGGTGTCCTTTCCCAGTGACAGAAGGGGCAGCAAGGCACGTACTGTATTGTTGCCGTCGAGGATAACAAGATGGGTTTTTTTATCATATTGCATGAAACTATCCCTCTACATCATGTCATCTTGCTTAAGGTGTTACTCTGTTTTTAACTTAATACTCTAGATGCATGCTGGATAGCGGTCGATGAGTGGAGTAATAGTAGTAGATGCAAGCAGGAGTCGGTCTACTTGTCTCGGACATGATGCCTATATACATGATCATACCTAGATATTGTCATAACTATGCTCAATTCTGTCAATTGCTCAACAGTAATTTGTCCACCCACCGTAGAATACTTATGCTCTTGAGAGAAGCCACTAGTGAAACCTATGGCCCCCGGGTCTCTTTCTCATCATATCAATCTCCATCACTTTATTATTGCTTTGCTTTTACTTTGCCTTTTACTTTTCACTTTGCATCTCTATACCAAAAATACCAAAAATATTATCTATCATCTATCAGATCTCACTCTCGTAAGTGACCGTGAAGGGATTGACAATCCCTAATCGTGTTGGTTGCATTGAGCTATTGTTTTTGTGTAGGTACGAGGGACTTGCGCGCAACCTCCTACTATATTGATACCTTGGATCTCAAAAACTGAGGGAAATACTTAAGCTACTTTGTTGCATCATCCTCTCCTCTTCGGGGAAATCCCACGCAGTGCTCAAGAGGTAGCAAGAAGAATTTCTGGCGCCGTTGCCGGGGAGTCTGCGCAAAAGTCAACGTACCAAGTACCCATCACAATCCCTATCTCCCACATTACATTACTTGCCATTTGCCTCTCGTTTTCCTCTCCCCCACTTCACCCTTGCCGTTTTATTCGCCCTCTCTCTATCCTCCCTCTCTTTCTCTATTTGCCTCTTTTTGCCCGTTTGCTTTTTTTTGCTCGTGTGTTGGATTGCTTGTTTGTCGCGATGGCTCAAGATAATACTAAATTGTGTGACTTCACCAATACCAACAATAATGATTTCCTTAGCACTCCGATTCTCCTCTTACCGATGCTGAATCTTGTGAAATTAATGCTGCTTTGCTGAATCTTGTCATGAAAGATCCGTTTTCCGGCCTTCCTAGTGAAGATGCCGCTACCCATCTTAATAGCTTCATTGATTTATGTGACATGCAAAAGAAGAAAGATGTGGATAATGATATTGTTAAATTGAAGCTATTTCCTTTTTCGCTTAGAGATCGTGCTAAAGCTTCGTTTTCATCTTTGCCTAAAAATAGTATTGATTCATGGAACAAGTGCAAAGATGCTTTTATCTCTAAGTATTTTCCTCCCGCTAAGATCATCTCTCTTAGAAACGATATTATGAATTTTAAGCAACTTGATCATGAACATGTTGCACAAGCTTGGGAGAGAATGAAATTAATGATACGTAATTGCCCTACTCATGGTTTGAATTTGTGGATGATTATACAAAAAATTTATGCCAGATTGAATTTTGCTTCTAGAAATCTTTTAGATTCGGCCGCGGGAGGCACTTTTATGGAAATCACTTTAGGAGATGCTACTAAACTCTTAGATAATATTATGCTTAATTATTCTCAATGGCACACTGAAAGATCCACTAATAAAAAAGTGCATGCGATAGAAGAAATCAATGTTTTGAGTGGAAATATGGATGAACTTATGAAATTATTTGCTACTAAGAGTGTTTCTTCTGATCCTAATGATATGCATTTGTCTACTTTGATTGATAATAATAATGAATCTATGGATGTGAATTTTATTGGTAGGAATAATTTTGGTAACAACGCATATAGAGGGAATTTTAATCCTAGGCCTTATCCTAGTAATCCTTCTAATAATTATGGAAATTCCTACAACAAATCTTATGGAAATTATAATAATATCCCCTCTGATTTTGAATCTAATATTAAAGAATTTATTATTTTGCAAAAGAATTTTAATGCTATGATTGAAGAAAAATTGCTTAAGATTGATGATTTGGCTAGGAATGTTGATAGAATTTCTCTTGAGGTTGATTCTTTAAAGCTTAGATCTATTCATCCTAAGCATGATATCAATGAGTCTCTCAAATCCATGAGAATTTCCATTGATGAGTGCATGGAAAGAACCGCTAGGACGCGTGCTATGAAAGATGCCTTTATTAAAGCATGTTCTTCCAATTCCTATGAAAATCAAGATGAAGATCTAAAAGTTATTGATGTGTCTCCTATTAAATCTTTGTTTTGCAATATAAATCTTGATGATACTGAATATGATCCACCTTTACCTACAAGGCATTCTAAAACTTCGGAGTATTTAGATCTTGATGATGAAATTGATAAAATTGGGATTGAAAGAAATAAAACTCTAGATGTTGCTAAACCCACTATATTGGATTTCAAGGAATTTAATTGTGAAAATTGCTCTTTAATTGATTGTATTTCCTTGTTGCAATCCGTGCTAAATTCTCCTCATGCTTATAGTCAAAATAAAGCCTTTACCGAACATATCGTTGATGCCTTGATGCAATCTTATGAAGAAAAACTTGAGTTGAAAGTTTCTATACCTAGAAAACTTTATGATGAGTGGGAACCTACTATTAAAATTAAAATTAAAAATTATGAGTTTTAAGCTTTGTGTGATTTGGGTGCTAGTGTCTCTACTATTCCCAAAACTTTGTGTGATTTGCTAGATTTCCGTGATTTTGACGATTGCTCTCTGAACTTGCATCTTGCGGATTCCACTATTAAGAAACCTATGGGAAGAATTAATGATGTTCTTATTGTTGCAAATAGGAATTATGTGCCCGTACATTTTATCGTTCTTGATATAGATTGCAATCCTTCTTGCCCTATTATTCTCGGTAGACCTTTCCTTAGAACGGTTGGTGCAATTATTGATATGAATGAAGGGAATATTAAATTTCAATTTACATTAAAAAAGGGCATGGAACATTTACCTAGAAATAAAATAAAATTTCCATATAAATATATCATGAGAGCCACTTATGGATTGCCTACCAAAGATGGCAATACCAAGATCTATTCTTGCTTGTTATGCCTAGCTAGGGGCATTTAACGATAGCGCTTGTTGGGAGGCAACCCAATTTTATTTTTATTCCTTGCTTTTTGCTCCTGTGTAGTAATAAATAATTTATCTAGCCTCTGTTTTGGTTGTGTTTTTTGTGTTTAATTAGAGTTTGTGCCAAGAAGAACCGTTGGGAAGACTTGGGGAATGTCTTGTTGAACTTGCTGTAAAAAACAGAAACTTTAGCGCTCACGAGAACTGCTGTAATTTTTATTTGGAAAGTTATATTTAGTTAATTATTTTTTAAGATGTTTAATAGATAAATTACTCATGTCCAGAAATTTATTTTAGAATTTTTGGGGTTCCAGATCTTGCGCTAGCTACAGATTACTACAGACTGTTCTGTTTTTGACAGATTCTGTTTTTCGTGTGTTGTTTGCTTATTTTGATAAATCTATGGCTAGGAAAATAGTTTATAAACCATATAGAAGTTGGAATACATTATGTTTAACACCAATATAAATAAATAATGAGTTCATTACAGTACCTTGAAGTGGTATTTTGTTTTCTTTCGCTAACGGAGCTCACGAGATTTTCTACTTTAAGTTTTGTGTTGTGAAGTTTTCAAGTTTTGGGTAAAGATTTGATGGATTATGGAACAAGGAGTGGAAAGAGCCTAAGCTTGGGGATGCCCATGGCACCCCCAAGATAATCTAAGGACACCTAAAAGCCAAATCTTGGGGATGCCCCGGAAGGCATCCCCTCTTTCGTCTACTTCTAGCGGTAACTTTACTTGGAGCTATATTTTTATTCACCGCATGATATGTGTTTTGCTTGGAGCGTCTTTTATGATTTGAGTCTTTGCTTGTTAGTCTACCACAATCATCCTTGTTGTACACACCTTTTGAGAGAGCCATACATGATTTGGAATTTGATAGAATACTGTATGTGCTTCACTTATACCTTTTGAGCTCTATAGTTTTGCTCTATGTGCTTCACTTATATCTTTTGAGCTTTATAGTTTTTATCTAGTGCTTCACTTATATCTTTTAGAGCACGGTGGTGGATTTTTTTTATATAAACTATTGATCTCTCATGCTTCACTTAGATTATTTTGAGAGTCTTAATAGCATGGTAATTTGCTTAAAATCTTAATAAGCTTGGTATGCAAGATTAATAATAAAACTTTCTTATGAGTGTGTTGAATACTAAGAAAAGTTTAATGCTTGATGATTGTTTTGAGATATGGAGGTAATAATATCAAAGTCATGCTGGTTGAGTAGTTGTGAAATTAAGAAATACTTGTGTTGGAGTTTGCAAGTCCCGTAGCATGCACGTATGGTAAACGTTATGCAACAAATTTGAAACATGAGGTGTTATTTGATTGTCTTCCTTATGAGTGGCGGTCAGGGACGAGCGATGGTCTTTTCCTACCAATCTATCCCTCTAGGAGCATGCACGTAGTGCCGAGGTTTTTGATGACTTGTAGATTTTTGCAATAAGTATGTGAGTTCTTTATGACTAATGTTGAGTCCATGGATTATACGCACTCTCACCCTTCCATCCTTGCTAGCCTCTTCGGTACCATGCATTGCCCTTTCTCACATTGAGAGTTGGCGCAAACTTCGCCAGTGCATCCAAATCCCGTGATATGATACGCTCTTTCACACATAAACCTCCTTATATCTTCCTCAAAACAGCCACCATACCTACCTACTCCCTCCATTCCACAATGTAGTGCTTCCTCTATCCCCGTGCTTCAACTTTGACCGTAAATTTAACTACCAAGACCGATTGCGGCGGGAGCAAAAACTATATCAGTGAATTTGTATTCGAAAGAAGTTTTCAATTATATAATTTTTTTCTCCCACCGTAGTTGGTCTCGTTGGTTAAATTTATGGTCAAAGTTGGACCTCGGGAAGCGCGGGTGCACTATATATTGGAATGGAGGGAGTATTATTGCATTTCCATAGCCATTCCGAGATATATTGCCATGCAACTTTCCATCATTCCGTTCATGATGACACATTCATCATTGTCATATTTCTTAGCATGATCATGTAGTTGACATAGTATTTGTGGCAAAGCCACCTTTCATAATTCTTTCATACATGTCACTCTTGATTCATTGCATATCCCGGTACACCTCCGGAGGCATTCATATAGAGTCATCTTTGTTCTAGTATCGAGTTGTAAATAAATAGAAGTGTGATGATCGTCATTATTAGAGCATTGTCCCAAGTGAGGAATAAAAAAAGAAAGGCCATAAAAAAGAGAAGGCCCAAAAAAAGGCCATAAAATAGAAAAGGCCCAAAAAAATGAGAGAAAAAGAGAGAAGGGACAATGTTACTATCCTTTTACCACACTTGTGCTTCAAAGTAGCACCATAATCTTCATGTTAGAGAGTCTCTCATGTTATCACTTTCATATACTAGTGGGAATCTTTCATTATAGAACTTGGCTTGTATATTCCAACAATGGGCCTCCTCAAGTGCCCTAGGTCTTCGTAAGTAAGCAAGTTGGATGCACACCCACTAGTTTTTTTTGTTGAGCTTTCATACATTTATAGCTCTAGTGCATCTGTTGCATGGCAATCCCTACTCCTTGCATTAACATCAATCGGTGGACATGTCCACAGCCCATTGATTAGCCTCGTTGATGTGAGACTTTCTCCTTTTTCGTCTTCTCCACATAACCCCCCGTCATTATATTCTATTCCACCCATAGTGCTATGTCCATGGCTTGTGCTCATATATTGCGTGAACGTTTATAGGTTTGAGATTACTAAAGTATGAAACAATTGCTTGGCTTGTCATCGGGGTTGTGCATGATGAGAGCATTCTTGTGTGACGAAAATGAAACATGACTAAACTATATGATTTTGTAGGTATGAACTTTCTTTGGCCATGTTATTTTGAGAAGACATAATTGCTTAGTTAGTTTGCTTGAAGTATTATCATTTTTATGTCAATATGAACTTTTGTCTTGAATCTTTCGGATCTGAATATTCATACCACAATTAAGAAGAATTACATTAAAATTATGCCAAGTAGCACTCCGCATCAAAAATTATGTATTTATCATTTACCTACTCGAGGACGAGCAAGAATTAAGCTTGGGGATGCTTGGTACGTCTCCAACGTATCTATAATTTTTGATTGCTCCATGCTATATTATCTACTGTTTTGGACTATATTGGGCTTTATTTTCCACATTTATATTATTTTTGGGACTAACCTATTAACCAGAGGCCCAACCAAGAATTGCTGTTATTTGCCTATTTCAGTGTTTCGGAGAAACAGAATATCAAACGCAGTCCAAATGGAATAAAATCTTCGGAAACGTGATTTTCTCATCATATAAGATCCAGGAGACTTGGACCCTCCTTCAAGAAAGCCACGAGGTGGTCACAAGGGTGGAGGGCCCCCCCAGGGTGCGCCCCCTACCTCGTGGGCCCCTCGAAGCTCCACCGACGTACTCCTTCCTCCTATATATACCTACGTACCCCCAAACGATCGGAGACGGAGCCAAAAACCTAATTCCACCGCCGCAACTTTCTATATCCACGAGATCCCATCTTGGGGCCTGTTCCGGAGCTCCGCCGGAAGGGGAATCGATCACGAAGGGCTTCTACATCATCATCCAAGCCCCTCCGATGAAGTGTGAGTAGTTTACTTTAGACCTACGGGTCCATAGTTAGTAGCTAGATGGCTTCTTCTCTCTTTTTGGATCTCAATACAATGTTCTCCCCCTCTCTTGTGGAGATCTACTCGATGTAATCTTCTTTTTGCGGTGTGTTTGTTGAGACCGATGAATTGTGGGTTTATGATCCAGTTTATCTATGAATAATATTTGAATCTTCTATGAATTCTTTTATGTATGATTGGTTATCTTTGCAAGTCTCTTCCAATTATCAGTTTGGTTTGGCCTACTAGATTGGTTTTTCTTGCCATGGGAGAAGTGCTTAGCTTTGGGTTCGATCTTGCGGTGTCCTTTCCCAATGACAGAAGGGGCAGCAAGGCACATATTGTATTGTTGCCATCAAGGATAACAAGATGGTTTTTTTATCATATTGCATGAAACTATCCCTCTACATCATGTCATCTTGCTTAAGACGTTACTCTGTTTTTAACTTAATACTCTAGATGCATGCTGGATAGCGGTCGATGAGTGGAGTAATAGTAGTAGATGCAGGCAGGAGTTGGTCTACTTGTCTTGGACGTGATGCCTATATACATGATCATACCTAGATATTCTCATAACTATGCTCAATTCTGTCAATTGCTCAACAGTAATTTGTTCACCCACCGTAGAATACTTATGCTCTTGAGAGAAGCCACTAGTGAAACCTATGGCCCCCGGGTCTCTTTCTCATCATACCAATCTCCATCACTTTATTATTGCTTTTCTTTTACTTTGCCTTTTACTTTTCACTTTGCATCTCTATACCAAAAATACCAAAAATATTATCTATCATCTTTATCAGATCTCACTTTCGTAAGTGACCGTGATGGGATTGACAACCGCTAAGCCCATTGGTTGCGTTGAGCTATTGTTTTTCTGTAGGTACAAGGGACTCGAGCGTAGCCTCCTACTGGATTGATACCTTGGTTCTCAAACACTGAGGGAAATACTTACGCTACATTGCTGCATCATCCTCTCCTCTTCGGGGAAATCCAACGTGATGCTCAAGAGGTAGCAGATGGGCACGTGGACCCGCGTCGTGAGGGCAACTTCCGTGGCCCACTCTCGCGAGAACGCAGCCGCAGCCGCCATGCGCGTGCTAACAAGGTGCATGAGCACGGCCGCAATTTGTGACCGGGCGGAAAAAGGAAGCCCAAACGGCCGCTGTTGCTTCTCAGGTGGTGGCAGAAACATCTGCCTCGGGGATAGCAACTAGCGAGAGCGGCACAACAGTTGTCCGTTCCACAGCAGCGTCCTTAGCCCTGATGGAGGCCGCCCACGCCCAGCTCCTGGTGGTCACTACACAAATTGCTAGCTTCTCCGACAACGGTCGTCAACCCGTGGCCGAAGAGCTGGCAATCTCCAAGAGCGTTGGAGTAGTTGTCTGTTCCTCTGCCGCATACCTTGCAACGACAGAGCCTGTCCATGCCCAGATCGCGTCCGCCCACGCCCAGCTCATGGCGGCCTTTTGTAAAGAGATGGTGGACGCGGATGGCGAGATGCTTGCCGAGTATGGTGCGATGGATGACATGGAGCCCCTTCCCTAGGAGACCGTCAGGCGCGAGCTGGACATGGAGGCGGCGGCGGAGATCGACGAGCACCAGCCGTAGTAGTACTCTATGTTTTGTTTAATTAAGAGCGCTGGTCTTTAATTTGTTAGAGTTATGTTTAGGTCAGCTAGCTCTGTTTAATTGCTGAACTTGCTCGATTAAAAAGTGTGGGTGTGCTGTAGTCTCCTTTGTGTAACAAAATTATGCAATGACATGGATGACCACTGTAAACATGGAAATTCGAACCAAAACTTTTGACGTTCAAACTCATCACACATGGGTTAATCTATCTGAATCGTTTGTGATGTCCACATATCGTACACAGTTCTGAATAAGGGACCGTGTCTGATGACACTTTGCGCGCCAGTTTTTTGGCTCAAGCGATTCCAGATTTTCGGCTTCCGCGAAAATATCTACCTCCCCGCCCCCTCCCACTTACCAAAAGCCACATTTCCCCTCTTTCCGCCTTCCTTTCCAAGTTGAAACCTTCACTCCTTGCTTGCAGCGTCGTCGCCTCCTCGCCGGCGGCCCTCCTTCATGCTTCTCAGCCTCCTCTATCCAGGCAGGTAATCCACACACGACCCCCATTCTCCTCCTCCTTCCACATCCCACATGCCCCGATCGCCGGTGCAAGCGTGACACCTTCCACCCAAATCACCGACCCCTCCACCAAATAAGCGCTGGCCTAAGCCATGGTGCATGCAGTATAGCTAGGACATCAAGGAGCATTTGGCAGCGGAGAAGCAAATCACGGCCGCACGTGCGGATGAGGTCGCGATGGCTGCTATTCATGTCGACCCCCAGATCTTGGAGGAGCACCTTGCCAATTGCTAGCTACGCCGGTTAAGCATGCTCGGTTTACCCATTGCATGTGCTACTCATGCCTTTCCTTCAAAAAATCTAGTGAATTGTGCTATCTAATTTCACCATGCAATCTGTTGCTCTGGTGTATATGTTCTATATCTCGTGCAGTGTGGTGCTCACTTATTAACTGTTTTGTTAATTAGTTGTCGTCTTCAGTTAACTGTTTGGTTCAATTCCGCAAATGTGATGTTTAATTCTTCAGGCTGCAATTTTGTATTGTCTTCCATGTGAGAAATAAATCGAATTTATCTTTACAAAATTGTGGGTGCATTCTATTATTCTATACCATGTGAGGAATAAATTCAATTTGGTTGTAGTAAATACATGAGAAACAAATACAATTGATATAATTGGCTGTAGTTAACTGTTTGGTTAACTCTCTGATATTCTATTAGGAGTATGTTATATTGTGCAATGTGGTGCTCAGTTAATGTTTGGTTCATTTGTTGTGGTGTTTAGTTAACTGCTTGGTTCAATGTTATATTGTGTAATGTGGTGGTCAGTTAATGTTTGGTTCATTTGTTGTGGTGTTTAGTTAACTGCTTGGTTCAATTCTGCAATGCGATGTCCAATTGTCATGGGTAGAATTTTTTATTGTTGTGCATGTGAGGAATAAATCGAATTTGGCTGCACTTAATACATGAGAAACATATACAAGTTCTATATTTCTTAGTTCTTAATCATGCTTGGTTTGGGTAAATAGGTTTTCCGTGTGGCTTCAATTAATCTGATGAATCTGCAATGTGCTTATTTTTCATCAACATATTTTACTGATAGCATGCGAACCCTTACTTAACCTGATGACTAACTACCTTATATGTGTTGCAGGGAAACAATGGGAAGCACTGAAGTTTACAATCGAGGTTAGCACATGCATGGTCCGTTGTCTAATAGCACATTATTGTGCAATTGCAGGAACCATTCTAATATTTTGGTTTTCAACAATTTGATCTTGCACGTGTAGGTCCTGCTGTCAGAGGTTTTGACCCACTGTTCGACCCTTTTTGCATATGGGGAAATGAGTTGTCCATGAAAATCAATCAAATCAAGAAACTCAGAAAGATTGTTAGGATAAAGAAATTAGCGACAAAAAACAACAAGATCTTTTTCTGCACAATGAAGAAGACATCAGATCACTACAAGACAGTACTAACTATTATACCTTGCCTTTTTTAATTCCTTTGCCCCATTTCAAATATAGAGAATATATTTATGCACATCCTTATTTTCAGGCCTTTCCAAAGCAGTTCACTGATGATTACCTCTCAAACCACCTCTATGGCCAGGAGGCGAGGAAGGTTTTCATATAACACACGGTTCAATATTGAAGTGTTCCTAAAGAGGTCGAAGGACGGACGGTCAATCATCCACAGGCACTGGCCTAAAGTTGCAAAGACCTTCAGCATGAATGAAGGCTCAATATCCGCCTTCCGCTTCAGCAGTTTTCCAGATGAGATGCATCTGTCTATATACCGTCTATGATGCTAATTTCGAAAGGTTCTACATGTTGCATGTGGAATTTGCTGCTGGTGCAGTTGTGTAATGGGGTAGCTGAGTGCTGAAGCTATATCATGTTGTACTCTGATGTATTTCAATTATGAAATTCTACTTCCTTAATATGGAAATGAAATATATTGTGTGCTTAATATAGATGTCAATTAGATTAATAAATGGATTATTAATAATAGGGCAATTAGCCCACTAATGGCGAATTAGCCTGCTAATTGGGTTTATATATTGCAAACGGTTGTTGAAAAAATACCGTGGGCGATGACCTCAGGCAACGCACACAGTTTCTAGGAATAAACCGTGTTGGATCAATGAACAATCACACACGACTTTCTCTTGAAAACTGTTTGCGTTAGGCCACCTTGCGCAAACGTTTACCACATAAAAACTATGTGTCATGGACAGCCTTTGCCACACAGTTTCTTCTACAGACCGTGTGTGCTACATTTAATAACGCAAACGATTTAACAGGAAAAGTTGTGTGTAATGTACTTGTGAACGGAAACGTTTTCCTTGGAGCGATTGTGTGGGATGTGCATACGAACGGAAACGTTTAGCGGGGACTGACTGTGTGGGATGTACTTGTGACCGGAAACAATTTCGCCGTATAATTGTATATTTTATCTCTATTGTACGTATTTCCATATTTGAGTGCTCACCGGTCGCACACGACCTCATTTTGCCGAATGTGTGTGCCAGGAGGGCATATCCCCGACGGTTTCTGGGTCGTGTGGGAAGGACCCCCCTATCGCCCACACTCACTTGGCAACGGTTCCAAATGCCGTCGCGGAAGGGGGTAAAAACCGTTTGTGTAGGACCGACGCGCACCAGTGATAGCAACGAGAGGGGGAGAGTGTGTCCATGTACCCTGACAGACCGAAAGCAGAAGCGTTTGACAACGTGGTTGATGTAGTGGAACTTATTCTCGTTCCGAATGATCAAGCACCGAACACACGACACCTCCAAGTTCTGCACACATTTAGCTCGATGATGTCCCTCAGACTCTTGATCCAACAAAGTGTCAAGGGAGTGTTCCGTCAGCACAATGGTGTGGTGACGCTGACGGTGAAGTGATCCGCGCAGGGCTTCACCTAAGCACTACGAAGATATGACCGAAGGCATAAACCGTGGAGGGTATGCCGCACATGGCTAACAATTGTTGGTTTGTGTTGTAGCGGTGCCCCCCTCATATATATAGGTTGGAGGGGAGGAGAGGCAGCCAAGGGGGCGCCCCAAGTAGGAGGAATCCTACTTGGGGTCCTCCCAATTCATCCTCCCTGCTTTCCTATTCCTATTCGTAGTAGGAAGGGAAGAGGCACTACAAAAAAATACACTTCCGTGATGATACATGTTTGTCACAGTAAGTCGCGTTTTTTGTCATGCATGTACATCCATGACGATTTTATGACAGAATCAAGATAGTCATACCTGTGCTGTTGTAGAAGTGTTCCATGACATTACAAAAATTATCATCATGGAAGTGTCCACTTCCGTGATGATAAGTCACGCGTCACAGAAGTGCTTTCCTCAAGGGTGACCGACACGTGGCATCCACCGTAATGGAACAGCGTTAAGCTATCGGGTCGGATTTTGGATCCGATAACCCGTTAACAGCCTTGACCAATGGGAAATTTCCACGTGTAAAATTCTGATTGGCCGAAGGGAACACCTGTCAGCTCGTCAGTGGGCCAGATGTCGCCCGTCCATTGGAGGAGACATGCCTATGATACGTCGACACATGGCTGGGCCCAACAGAGGCCCATATAGGTTAAAAAGGCCGACCCAGTCAAAGGCCCGTAGAACTTAATCAGGTACTAGTGGGCCAGCCCAATAACGGCCTGCTTAATAAAGGCCCATTTACGGCCCGAAGCCAGATCTGGCCCATTAATTGTTCGCTGAATATTTGGGCCCAACTACAGCCAAGTGACTTTCGGCCTGTTAGAGGCCTGATGTAGACATGGGCCCATTTCAGCCCAATGTGACTTTCAGCCTGGGAATGGCCCGTGCTGCCCATGGGCCATATATGGTCCGACGAGACATCGGGCCCACTAACGGCTCGTGCTAAAGGTGGTAATAGTTAAGCCCAACGTGACTTTGGGCCTGTTAAAGGCCTGTCGCGTAATTCGGCCCGTTGATGCCTGTGCTAAGCTTTCGGTCTCTTAAAGACCCATGATATCAGTGGGCCAACTAAGGCCCGAGATATGTTTCAGCCTGGTAACGGCCCGTGAGCTAACTGGGCCCAAAACGGCCCGGTCTACATTTCGGCCTACTCAAGGCCCGTCGGTGACTAGTGAAAATTGAGGCCCAACATGCATTTTGGCCTGCTAAAGGCCCGTGGTTTCATCTCGGCCGTAACAGGCCAGTACAATATTCAGCTTGTTAATGGCCCAACGCTATCTGGGCCAAACTAAGAACTGGGTCGACAAAAGGCCCAACTAAAATATAGGCCGGTGTAAGTTTGGGCCTGGCGCAATGTGTGAAGGCCCCAATCATTCGGGACCAAGAAAGACGCAGGCCGGCCCAATTGTGGCCCGCTAAAAACCTGGCCCGTTAGAGTCGAATGTTTCGGTCCGGTCGACTACATCTGATTTTTTTCAGATAGCGAATGATGGCAATAACTAGTAGGAATTAAGAACAAACCTACTCTATAAAATAAAGAAATTACGGCATAGTAACTAAGAATAAACCTACACTATACAATAAAGGATTTAAGGTATATTACATCCACTGGGCATCGAAGTTCGCCACCAGTGATCATAAAGCGCAATGAAGAAGCAGGTTACAAAAACTGGGCACCATTGCAGCGTAACAAAATAATACTGAACCGAGACCACTTCCAAGACAGTTCAAGAAAGGTTAGCCTTGCGGGGGAACTGCTGCGCAAGCTGCTGAGCAAGGCTGTGAGACCGGCCTAGCATGTCGGTCATAGCTTCCAGGTGTAGCCGTTTAGCGATGAGGTTCTCATTGGTGTTCTCCGCAATCTTTCTTAGAGATAGGACTTCAAGTCGAAGTTGAGTTGCAGAATGCCTTTCTACTAGAACTTGGGACTGAAGAAGTTGAACTGATTTAGACAACGAATTATGTCAGCTTGTCTGACTGTTAGTCTCAAGTAACTTGAACACTGCATCAAGACAAGACTTTGGGGTTGTCTCGCTATCTTCAAGATGTTTTGCCTTCTTTGCTGCAATATATGTTGCGTTTGTCTCACAGCCTTCAGTAGACTTGTGCATGCCATCAGGCATATCACCCTGAAACAAAGCAGAGAGATGACGGGTTTTGCACGTGTATAAACAAAGGTGATAACTGTTTTGTCAATTCTATCCAATTTCAAATTAGAAAATAAAGAGTAAGTTCAAAATATCAATAGCATAATTTGGCATTGTTCATAATGCGGGGAGCTTCACCACACTACTGAATTACCATGTCAACATAACAAGCATAGATGAAGGGCAAAGAAAATCATTGTATCTATTTTGGATAATGTGCATGGCATGTTGTTCATATCATCAGCCACATCAGTAAGATAAAACAGGAGATGACAAGGTGCAAACGTGGGCTGCTTCACCACACACTGGATTATATATCTACAAAAACAAGCATACATATAGGGGGTATTAAGTAATGTGCATGGTATGAGTAAGGAATTTGGTTTTACAAGTAAAACTTAGAACTTACGGTTCTTACGAACATGCATTTTGGTATAAATAGCAAACTAAACAACAGTACGATAGGGAGTATGAGCAAACTAAACAGCAGTTGAGGATAAAGGCTTTAGAAGGACTGACTTACATTAACAGTTAACACCGGCTTTATAATGCCCTTCTCCATTTCAAGGGAAGGATAACTCAAGAATTTCAGCACAGAATCTTCTTCATAAGCATTTCCTATACTCTACATTCTGTAGAGAGTAATTATAGATATGATAGTACTGGAAGGGATAGAGGATAATGAAGATAAGATGCAGATTGATGCTACATAATCAACTACCAATCCCTGGAAGTACAAGCGTTACAGGACAAAATGTACTGACAAGAGCAATGGGCTACACTTCTGCACTGGCATTGTCTGTGTATTCTACTTGTTGGTAAGATTAAATATAGATCTGATCTTTTTTAGTAAATGGTGGGCGAGGGAGATAAGATGCAGAATGCTACAAAATGAACCAATCCCTCTTCCCATAATACAAGAGTGTTTTGAACACTGGTGTACTGTACAAAATGTTCTTATATTATGGGACAGAGGGAGTAGTTGTTAATGTAAGTACAGTGATAGACCATGTTCAATCCTTACAAGAGGACTGCAGAGCTAAACCTCTTCAAAAGCATTGGGTTGATTCTAAATTTATGTAAGAGTCCATATGGATCTTATAATGTCCACCAAATGGACGATTACAAGGCTAACATGTGCAGTGATGCTACATAATCAAACAGCTATGAAAGCAAGTATGGTCATATAGGGCAAGAGGTACTCACAAGAGCAATGTAGTGTGCAGTATAGTTGCGAGATTCTATGGTCCCTTGAGAATGAATGTTTTTCTACTAACAGTTTTCGTACAAGTGAGACATTAAGGCAAATGCAGAAATGTAGTTCAAATTGTGATGTGATATCATAGACAGTACCTTACACTGCAGCCGAGACCAATGTGTAACAAGATTATTCCAGTCACCGTCGGATAAATGTAGCACTGGAGACTTTACAGAAATTTCATTCAGAGGCTTGCCATCGAAGTGCGCTTGCCTCAGGTAGGAACGATACTTCATCAACGAGTGCTTGAAAAGCGCAAGCAACCCTTGCTCGTCATCACAATCCAGTTTGCTCCTCGCCTATTTAAAAGAATGAAATCTTGTGTCTTCTGTCTGTAGAAACATATGTAGTAATGACCATGAATAACATTAGTACATTACATACACGTAAGTTGCGGAGGAAGACTGGAAATTGTTCTGTGTCTGCGGTATAATCTTTCCATGAAGGAAAGATGCGCACAAAGTTCCTGACAACAACATAAGCTTCGTCTTCTAAACTGGGAAGAAATGGAACAGGGGTCCTATTTGCTGCAATTGGGGCTCTCTCTGGTTCGAAAAGGGATTTGGCAACTGGATTTGGTGCACTCTTTGCTGGAATAGGGGTTTTGATTGTACAGCTGGTGCTATGTCAACTAGCATAATCATACTGTTTGCTGCAGTTGGGGTCTGCTGAGTTGGGGCATCAGAAATGACCAGTGTAGTAGGGCTAGAGTCTACTAGAGTTGGGGTATTTTGTGGGTCGTGATATTGCAACTACACCTAATGGGCTATTTGATTTATCAGGTGCCACTACCTTTTCCAAATACTTTGCTTGTGCTCCTCCATGATCAGCAATCGCCCTCTTCCTTTTGAACGTCTGATACACAAGAACAACATTTGAATGGATAAATATGGTATGATGACAGATGGAATATGTACTAAAAATGGATAGGCAGGGCGTATTCACATACACAATGTGTAAACTAAGCTAATGGCAGTTCAACAGAGTAGAAGCAATGCAAAGCATGAGTTGCAAGATATGTGTGAGCAATGTAACCTTGGAAAGTTAGAGCAAGTACCTTGATGGGTGAATAAGATAGGGCACCTTCCTCTGACTCATCCACTAGGGAGCTACATTGACTTAGGTCTCCCTCTAGCTCAAAATCAGTATTAGGATCATATTCTAAGCATGAATCTGTAGGTGGAGAGCGTTTGCATTGCATTGCATCCAGACTTGATTTTAGTCCCTTAATGCCAAGTTTGACAGCCATGGCATTGTTCTGGTTTATTCTTTTCATGCGCGCAAGCTCATAATCATTATGATGCTGTTCAGAATCTGACATTCATGAAAACATAAAAAGTAGTCAGATTATCTATGGAATGCATTGCGGATTCAACTCGGAGAGTGTCTCCCTATAAACCCCTGCATATGCAAAGTTCACCTCCCCAACCGTGCTGACCAGACCACACACAGAAATACAAACCCCTTATGTCTCCATAACAGGCAGGCACACATTTCAAAACTGAAGTAGGAACATTAGAATCATATGAAATTCATATTTGAACAAATAAACTAAGCAATTATGAGTGGCGTAATGTTTAGCTTCAAGGGTGGAGTGTTGGTAGTGCAACACAAAGCAAGTAGGCAGATTGTATTCCATGTAAAAGATTGAAACCTATGTAAAAGCTGGAAATGACACTTTCTTTCTATACAATGTAGTGTTCGTTACCCACACATGATGGAAGAGATCACATAGAGAAACACTATTCACTCATGTCTACGGTTCTAGTATTTAGAAACAGGGTGGTCCACCCTAAAAGAATATTGACAACAAATATGACAAGGCAAGCATAGATGTAGTGAATCAATCATTTACTTGTGAGCTTACTAGGAAAAGTATGCAGAATTGTAACTGCAGTAAGAGACCGTCCAAAATATGAATGAAGAAGTTTGCCTAGCACTTATTGTTTGAAACTAATTGACATGAATAATTGGATATTATATCGAATGAGTAAGAAAGACAAGTAAAATTGTCAACAAACTTGGCTTGCAGTAGTAATCTGGGTCAATGTCACTACGACCAACAATCCAAAATGACTAGTTTCTGTTCCGAGGGCCGGAATTTTGAAAACCCTATGAACTTTAGAGGTACTAAAGATTACCGAAATACATCTGAACCATTAAGTGTAGGTAGCACTGAGCACCCAACAAACCCTAATGACAGTCCTGCCTAATGAGTAATGAATAAATTAGAAAATGGGTGATGAGGAGTGGCTGTTGAGTGTTGAGGACGTATCTCAGGATAAATCGGGTTGGCTTGGTGGGTGCTGCACGCCTGAGCCCTGAATGGACTGGGAAGGTAGGCACGGCGGCATGCCCGGGCAGCGGTGACGCTGTTGGGCGAGCGGCTCCTGGCCTCCTGTTAGTCCGGTGTCTCCTCCTAGAGTCATGTCGTCCGGGGACGGCAAGTCGCCGGCGAGGTAGGCGGCTGGGGGCGAGTAGAGATCGGAAGCGCGCAGCAGAACAGAGGGGAATCGGGGCCTGGGACGACCCAAAATCCCAGGGTGGGGCGGCCCACCATGGGCACCCTGTAGAGATACACACCCGAGCGGCGAACATGCATTTTCGAAACTAACTTAGGAACATTTAGCTGACCAATTAAACAACTCTGTTTTAATAATATCAGATTAGTATTTGAACAACTAAGCTTTTTTAGCTTGATGGGTGGAGCAGTGTTATTATGACACGAAGCACGTATTCTGATCGTATAGTGATCATAAAAGGGGGAAACTCTAAGCATATTTTTTTAGCAAAAGAGGGTTTCCCCTCTGATTTCTATTAAAGAAACCACCACGGAACCAACATGATCAATTAAACCCTAAGCATGATCAATTAAACTATATTATGGTTGTGCCATGGCAAATTTGAAGCTGCAAACCGGAGAAATGATATTTAGCATCCATTGTTTGCTTCGAACTAAGAACTAAATTCTAAGAGCTAAAAAGAAAGTAGAGTAACCAAGTTAAGATCTATTTTCTGGTTGAGATCAAAAAGTTGAGGAGATATGAAGTACCACCTCTCTTGCGGCACCGTGTAGGCATCGGGGGTGCGATGGCTGTCGGTGGCGTTGAAGCAGATCTGCGATGGTAGATGGGTGCATCGGGGGATAAGTCCCGTTGCGGTGGAAGAGAAGGTCGTGTGAGCGGCCCCGGCAAAGAGGATGATGGCGCCGATGAAGCGAGAGGACGCGATGCAAGGCTATTGGTCCATCACCATGGATGAGAAATGTCCATCTCTAGCAGTGGACGACGCGGTCTTGGTAGGCGCTCCGGCATGGTGGAGGACGGTTGCGATGGATGTGGTTGAGGACGGCGGCGATGGATGGGGTGGCGGACGGAGGCTGGTGTGGGGATGGGGTGTTCTAGCACGGATGGTGTATGAATGGGAAAATGGAGGGAGAGGTATGGGGAACCATGTTTTTGGGATGCGCCTGTCTGAAATATGGGAAATTTACGAACTTAGCCCCCATTTAAAATTTGTACGTCTCGTTGGTTGGGGATAGGATGGTAATCTCGCATCTCGCCAATATTTGCCCAGAGCGATTTCGGGCGAGGAGAGGGTGGTTGGCGCCCATGGTGTATGAACAGGGCTGACAGGTAGGGCAGTTGTGTCATGTTTGAGTGAAGTTACAAACCTGCCCCTATTGAAATTATTTGCCTACATCGATTTCGGCCGAGTCGAGTTTGTTTTGCCGCCCACCGTGTATGAATGGGGAATGGAGGGAGAAACAGAGGTCTTTCGGACGAGCTTGAATCAAATGAGTTTTGCCGCCCATTTTTGACGCCCACCGTGTCGGAATGGGCTCAGAGGCAGTCGTGTCACGTCTAATTGAAGTTACTAACCTACCCCTATTTAGAGCAGTGGAAATCGGGCCGATGGATTGTCCGTGTAATGGGTAGACAGTAATTTCCATCTCCCAAACACTTGGCTTCGGGCAGCCGACGTGGGAGTGGACATTTTGCTGCTTCTTTCGAATTTTGGGACAATAAACATCCACGTTTACCCTGGCAACTAAATTCGAATCCATTTTGTATTCCTATATGAATCTTTATAAATCATTCTATGTGTTTTTATATATCTTCAAAAGGATGAAAAAGATGTATTCCACTGTCATATATGAATATGGTTTACAAATGCCGATACTCAAATTCAGAAACTAGAATCCAGTTTAAGGTGAATTCGAATATTAGGAACACTTCATGTCCAACTCAAATGTCACATGCAGCATAATATGTACTCCCATTTAGATATGTACACAAGCGATGTATCAGGATTCAAATACCGAGTCAATCAACCAAGAATGTACAGAACTAACAGACATATAAACACTTATAGAGTATATGGATCAATATTATCAACTAACATATATAAGCCAGGCCGTTGTACTTTTTTTGGCTACAACATCATCCTTTTTTAGCCAGCATCTTGGCCCTTTCCGATGCGTGCCACTTATGGTCCATCTATACTACTACTATTGTTGAATGCACATTCAGCCCGATTGTATATTTGTAGGTCTAGCACAACAATCTAAATGAAATGTCTCCGAGTCTTATCAATTAATACAGACTTGTGCTCAAATAAAATTACAAACCAAAAAACAAAACAAAAATTATTACATGATCTCTAAAACAAATGGTTTGATTGATTACATGAACAGACAACACAAAGGTTATTCAACTATGGAAAGAACATTTCACCTATGATTTACCAAGTAGGAATTTAATTTCCTTTTTTCCTTCAGGACCTTAACAATCTGGTCAGTCTCAGCTTGCATCATTTTGAAATCCACCAAATATTTAATGGTTGTCTTGAGTACTGCTTGTGATTGTGCTATTTGCTTCCTCAACATTTCAACTTCATCTCTAAGTGCAGAAGCAGAATCTCTTTCTACCAGTAGTTTAGCCTCTAGAGCATCAGCAGTTGGCAATTCATAATGCACGATTGGGCTGGTGCCACTGCTGTGGTATGATGCAACGTCCATGGGGACCTCGCTCTTTGATCTTGGGCTAACCTGTTTTGCCATTAAAGTTCCGATTGGATTCAGAAAAGTTGAAGTTAGCAAAACATCTCAATTGGGAGTTATAACGGCAAACCAGTTAAACAAACAAGGAATTAAAGAGTTTCAATTGGATACTGAAAAGTAGTTATTAACATCATTGTAACCCACTGTTGCAATAGCAAAGTAGTTAAACAAACAAGTAGATATTTAAGTTAAGGCAAACAGGTAATTCTTAATAGTAAGTATCAAACACATAGATAGGCGCAGTCTACAATATGATTAATAGGTTGTGCCATTATGTAATCAGTAGAAAACTAAATTAAGCCAAACAACGTAATTCAACAATTTTGCAATAAGTGGCTAACTAAAATTCTGAGAAGCAGGTAACTGAACTTACGCTAGTTCTTTGTACAGGCACACTTCAACTTATTTTTCGCTTACAAGGTTGTACGAAGGAGTCCATGGCATCAATTGCTTGGATACGCAGTCCCAATACTTTTTTCTTCCCACACTGCATGGGTAAGTCGAATGGTTAATCTGGTAAGATGGTGCGTCCTTGATATGTTATATGAGGACGTGTAGTCAGACTAATTGTAGCCAAATACATCACACTGGCTTTTACTATGTATTTAATGCGATTACTTTTGGCATATCGAGATCTAAGCAATCTACAATAGGATGAAAAGACTGGCATCCTTCACATTATTGGCGAACTCAGTTCATAGAAACAAGCAATTCAACCATTCTGTGGGTAAATCAAAAGCGCCACTGGAATAATTTTCACTATCCAATCATACACGCAAAAAGGGGCGATGCCACCATAGGAGCTGGTATGGGCGGCCGCCTCAGGTGGCTGGAGAGTGTGCATCTAGTTTGAGTCGTCCAGGTTGGCCCATGCTAGTTTTGTTCATCCCAACGCACGAGCAGGCAATGTAAAAAATGAAGAAAAATGTTTCAATTTGGATGTGCCAATAACATAAGTGCAAGGCAGGCCCTATAGCAGGATTGCGGCCCAAACGAGCGACCCCATATCGATCGACAGCAGGAAAAATCCCAATTCATTCACTCCAGCCTCCAGTCTGGTTTGCTCCTAACCTAGCCGCCGCTGGACAGACCGACACAGCACTTCCTTGCGCCCTCGTTGGAGGGCGGTCGCTGGGCTTCAAGCGAACGGAAGGACAAGAAGATGAAGATCCAACCCTGGGTGTAGCCTGCGTGGGAGGCAGCGGCGGCAGCACGGGCATGGCATCGAGCTTGCGCAAACGGACAGTCGTAGCTTGCAAGAGTAGCATGTGCAACGAGCAGGTATATCACATCCCTGATTATATCTAATTCAACTCTTCAATTTCTGGCCAATAGTTAAACCTGACGGTGTTGTAAAACTGCTTGTATGTAGGGAATCTATGAGAAAATTAAACCAATTTCTACTAATTTTATAACTCCCCCAATCAATACTGAACTGACTGAATCTGATGTATCTAATCAAGTGCACGGTGCAAACATACAAGCTCATGTTGTTCTTGAGCCTGAAGTGTCTAATGAACAGACTGCTAATGAAGGATTTGATGCAAACATTTTACATGCTCCCGGTGATGAACATATAGTGTCTAATGAGGGATCTAATGCAAGCATTTTGCAAGCTCGTTGAAGGATTCAGTGTCTAATGATGATCTACTATGTTGAGAGAGACAGAGATTTGCAGGCATTGATGACAAGCAAATTATAGTGCATTTTCATAGCTTGAGGAAACGTCGAGGCCATCTACCAGAAAGTCCCCGTATCATGACAACATAGCATAAATACTTTTCTAATATGTTGTTTGAAACTATTGGCATACTTGTGCAGGATAGATATATTGATATGCAGTTTGCGCACTGGTTATACGTGCAATTACATTTCGATATTTTCAGCCAGAGAACGAATAATTCAAGCAGGTACATACCATGTTTGTAGTCCTTGTACACCATGTTGCATTTTGTGTTTTTTGGTGCTTGCATCATTTAGTGTTTATAATCTGAACTACTTTGGATCATTAGCTGGTTTTCAAAGTGCATGTAGCTTCACATTTCTCAAGTTATGTTGATTTCCAGAGTGCAAGTGCCTTCGTATTTTTTAAGTTAAATGTTCGCCCCTGGTAACTTGAATTCATGGATCAGCCACTGCACACAAATCATACACGAATGCCAGTATGAATTAAATGAAATGCAGGGACTAACGCTAGCTCGTTGTACAGGCTCACTGCAGCTCTGCTTGCGCTTGGGATGCTCCATGTACAATTCCATGTTACCACTTGCTTGGATGTGCAGGCCTTGTGCTCCTTGCATCCCCCTTTGCATTTTGACACGGCGAATGGTTGATCAAATAAGAGGAATCGACCTTGATGTTGTACTGGAGCACAGATACTTACAAGGTTATACGCCTGTGCAGGATGTGTACCAGATCCCGTAGCGCCGTCATGCTTCGCTAAAAAATGGATTTGCTTGTTTCAGATGATATCTCCAGAAGAAATAAGAGTTAAAGTCAGAGTTGCATAGGCGTGTAAGCTAAGAGAGCAGTGAAAGGATATCCAAACATCGTCAGAACAGTGCACAAGGGAGTGATGTGTGGATACCTAGTTCGGGCCGGCGTTTGGGCATGCTTGCCTAGCTAGAGTGCGGGTCACTTCAGAGCCGTTGAGGGTGATGCGCTGGCGTTGGCTGGCCGCGCATGGACGCAGATCTTGAGTGGAAGCGGAGCGCTACGATGCGGTGGACGAGACCATTGGTGAAGCCCCAACGGCCTCGGGGGGCGAAGGTGCGACAATGTGCTCGGTGAAGTAGCCCTGGTGAGCTGGGAGACGGTGTCGGTGAAGCGCACCTGATGCGGTGGAACTCGGTGTCTGTGAGGCACGTCGGTTTCGGCGGTCGACATTGTCGATGGACCACCCGGTGCGGTGGACGAGGGCGTAGATGAGGTAGCTCCGGTGAGGTGGTGAAGCGCGGCTGTCATCTTCGTCGTCGTCGTCCGGCACAGAGGTGGGGAACGGTGGGGAAAGAGACGAGACGAGGGGCGATTCGAGGGTTGGCGGCGAATTAGGGATTTGAGCAATCTGGGCGCGGAAGGGGACGGTGGAGAAGAGAGATTTTGCAGGGTTGGAATTGGGGCCGCCAGATATTTCAATCTGAAACGTGGAAGCGCGAACTTATATTGTCGTCGTCCTTTTTTTGGGGGGGGGGGTGGGTGATTGGGTGCTACGTGTCCGTCTGACACACGCGACCACCCCGACAGGACTATGCTTCGGTGCTTTAAGGCACCTGCCTTTGTGTCCATGACATGTAGGCCCAACAGGTGGCTGGCCCACAGGTCAGTGACCCAAAGGCAGTTGCCTTTAATGCACCAAAGCAGCGTCCACCCCGACACGACCCTGGTCTGCCTCGTGCGCCTACATTTGAGAATGCAAAAGAATCTTCTTTCATTTGCAAACGAATCTGTATGTATTACCATGCCCGTGTTTTCCTTGCAATAATTAGTCATTCGAAACGAGATACTCCATCCGTTCACTTTTGTAAGTCGTTTCAGAAAACTTAAAATGAACTGTTTTGCACATTGTCTGAAATGTCTTCAAGGTCTTATAAAAGTGAACAAAGGGAGTACTATAGATTAATTAATGAGGAGTTATTTAAAAAATTGAAACGGTACCCACGCTAACATGGATTAGAGTGTGTGTCACATAATTAGTAATTTGAATTAGAGTGTGTGTCACGTAGTTAGTTATTTGAATTAGAGTGTGTGTCATGTAGCGATCTCCAATTCTAACGTGGATTTCGCATTTCACTGTATCCATGCTACTTTTTAATACAAATTCATATGTATATGATGAACACCATGGTAGTGAGAAAACTTTTGGATGGATTAAAACATATGACCAACAAAATAGCACAACAAACTGAGTCAATGTCAACTTTTCGAAACTTAGTATGGCACGAATTCGAAATAATTACCTGTATGCCTGGTCCTTGATTCAAATCTTACAATGTACACCGAATTGAAACATTGATATTAAGTCTTGTACTATGTACATTCAAATGTTGTTTTTAGCCCCCCCCCCCACACAAACACTACATACTTCCTGTATCGGTCAATCTTCCTCTCCTAACCACCTTAGGAAGCTATCGGTTTCCAATACACGTTCATTCTTTATCTCCATGTTTCAATCTCTAAGTCTCTCAACTACACAACCCCTTTTTCCACTCTGTTACCAAATGTATTTACCTCACACACCTGCCATTGCACCCCATGTCGAGCTCTCTCTCTCTCCCCCCTCTCCCTCTCACCCTCTCGCGCTAAATACATGCATTGCCTATCTAGCCACCCAACCTCTCGTGTGCACGCATGCATGTTGTATATCTAGGTCACTCCCTCGAGACTATCTCACTCTTTCTTCCGCACGGCGGGCCACACTCGATCAATCTCGCTCTCTTTATTTGAGTCTCGTTTAACCTCGTTTTCTTTCACACACAAATGATATATCTCCCAGTTCGGGCCTCGATCGACACACTCTATACTCTCTCACGCAGATTGTCTATCTAGGTCAGTCCATCCAAGTCGCCGCCACTCTTTCGACCTCATGGTGGGCCCCGCTCACTCAATCTCTCTCTCTCTCTCTCTCTCTCTCTCTCTCTCCGTATGTCTCGATTGACCTCGCTCTTTCTCGGACAAAAATGATATATCACCATTTTTGAGCCCAATTCGACCTATTCACATTGTATACTCTCTCACGCACATCGTCTATCTAGGTCACTCTCTCCAACCCGTCTCACTCTTTCGATTGCACGGCGACCCTATGTGATCGGTTGACCTTGCTTCCTCCCATGCACAAAACATATCTACACGTCTGTGACTGGATCATCTCTCAAGCTCTATCTTACAGCCCTCACCCTTGCCAAAAAGCTCAATCGGACAATATCTCTCCAGAGCATATATATTTGTTCAATGAATGTCGGACCACACTCACTTTGTCTCTCTATCTATATGTCTCTCGATTGACCTTGCTTTCTCACACCGTATCTTCCACGCGTTGAAGCTACTACCTCTCCATCCCTCGCAAAGCCGGAGCTATTTACATTGCGAGGGGCACTTCAACCTTGGATTAATTTGTGTAGGCATTTATTCCGGTCGGTTTAGATTATATTTTCGTAGCATTCGGCCCACAACTACTCCAAACACCGTTGCAACCCAAGCGACTCCCCTAGTTGATTTCCCTCTGGCTCGGTCATTGCTCTCTCGCACGTCCTTTCTCGCCTTCAACGTCACACCATGGTATTATTGAAAAAACTATGTTGGTCTCTTTAATTATTATAAATAAGCTACAAAACTACACACCGATAGTCCACTTGGAATGGAACAAATTTCGACCCACAAATTGAAGTGCTACAAACTACACACCGAGGGGCCCACATGTCATGAAACAAATTTGGACCCATATACAAATTAAAAAATAAAGGACGAGGATCGAACATGTGACTGGGCCTTCAAGCCGCACGTCAATAGGCAACATACGTAGAATAGCAATGTTTGTTGTACCCCCTTTGTTCACATAATGTTTTTATATTACCACAGCCCAAGTGTGAAAGATCGATATAGTTGACTAGAGGGGGGGTGAATAGGCAACTAACAATTTTTAGCTTTTCTTTAACAATTTGAACTTTGCATCAAAGTAGATTGTCTAGAGATGCAACTAAGTGAGCAACCTATATGATGCAACAAAGATAAGTACACAAGCAAGCAAGAGATATATCACAAATAAGCTTGCAAAAGTAAAGGCAAGAGATAACCAAGAGTGGAGCCGGTGGAGACGAGGATGTGTTGCCGAAGTTCCTTCCCTTTGAGGGGAAGTACATCTCCATTGGAGCAGTGTGGAGGCACAATGCTCCCCAAGAAGCCACTAGGGCCACCGTATTCTCCTCACGCCCTCACACAATGTGAGATGCCGTGATTCCACTATAGGTGCCCTTGGAGGCGGCGACCGAACCTTTACAAACAAGGTTGGGGCAATCTCCACAACTCAATTGGAGGCTCCCAATGACACCATGAAGCTTCACCACAATGGACTATGGCTCCACGGTGACATCAACCGTCTAGGGTGCTCAAACACCCAAGAGTAACAAGATCTGCAAGGGATTAGTGGGAGGAATCAAATTTCCCTTGGTGGAAGTGTAGATCGGGGCCTTCTCAACCACTCCCGAGCAAATCAACAAGTTTGATTGGCTAGGGAGTGCGATCGAGCGAAAATGGAGCTTGGAGAAACAATGGAGCTTTGGGTTGGAAGAGGTAGTCAACTAGAGGAAGAAGACACCCCTTTTATAGCTGAGGACAAAAATCCAACCGTTACCCACCTACCAGCCCGCGACCAGCGGTACTACCGCCCCAGACCAGCGGTACTAACGCAAGGCCATGTGGTACTACTGTGAGCAACCGCGGTACTACCGCAGCAGCAGTAGTAGCTAGGACAGACCTGTAGCACAAGGGCTGAGGATGGTACTGCCGCAGGCGCGGTACTACCGCAAGGCAGGAAACCCCTAGCCTGGGAAGAGCTCGGATGAAAAAAATACATCTGTGCCGACTTCCGCTTGAAAACGGACGAAGCAAAAACCTGACATAGTACTACCACAGAGGAGCGGTACTACCACCTGGCAGCTGAGCTAGGCCGCACACGGTACTACCGCGCAAGGGATGCGGTACTACCGCGGTGGCGCGGATGTAAAAAATTACATCCGCCCCTACTACCGCGAAGGAGCGGTACTTGGCCTGGGGGCCATGGTACTACGGCTCCAAAGGAGCGGTACTACCGTGGGCACCTGTGGTACTACCGCGCTGTAGTATGGTACTACCGCGGGTGCCTACGGTACTACCGCTCCAGGGAGCAGTACTACCGCAAGCCCATCAATAGCAGGCAGGACAAAGGCAAAGAGGATAAATGGAGGATGCTCCAAAGTGTGGGGGAAAGGAGGAGACAAGGAAGAAAACGTGTACGTGATGATTCCACCCGAACCTCTCCGACGCGGACCCCCTCTTAATAGTACGGCTTTCCTACAACTCAAATCCACCAAAAAGAAACATAGAAAAATGCCATCTTCAATAGTCTTCAAGGGGCACCAAACCATCTTGTGCCTAGCGATGAAACGTCTGGGAAACTCAAGGCACACGATTAGTCCGCAAAAGCATTGTCATCAATCACCAAAACACCTTAGGGATAAAAATGCCCTTACAATCTCCCCCTTTTTGGTGGATTGATGACAATACGGGATTTGCACAAGGGAAATAATATTAAGCAAACGCAAACCCCTCCTCTCTAGAATATAGACGGGCTCCCCTAGATGTGTGCCAACTAGATGGGTGCTTTGGACTGCACGACACACATACTAGGATCAAAGCTCCTCCTATATTATAGAGACAAGGCATATCTTGCAATAGTAAGGCTAACACTAGACAAGATAGCAAATACGAGCATAAAATAAGTAGCACAATCATAAGCTCACTAAGATAGAATAGAGTGCATATGTCTTACACCATATGAAGGATAAGCCTCAAAGGCGCAAACCAAACCAAAGCAAACAAGGTCCAAACGACAAAACAAACACACCAAACACGGCACACGACTCGCAAGCACGCAAATCCCTACACTCTCTCCCCCTTTGGCATCGAGACACCAAAAAGGCAGAGAGGACACCTACACACAAGGGGTGGCTCAGGCAGAGAAATCATCCCAACGCTCCTCGTGCTCCGCGTCAGACTCGGCGGTGGGGACAGTCTCCTTGATGTACTCCTCAGAACTAGTCCACTTCAAGCCTTGCTTCGCCATCCATGCAGCCTCTGGCGTGATGGCATCCTCAGAACCGCCAGAGACGTCCTCTCCAAAGAGCCTCATAAACTTCTTGTCGCGGCGGCGGCTCTCCTTGGATGCCACGTGAGTCCTGTACTGCCCCTTTGCTTGCATGCAGAAAATAGTCTTCATCTTGTCCTTCAACTTCTTGGCCCACGAGGGCTCAGAGGAAGGTTGGGAAGACCTAGCAGCATGGTCCTCAGCAACATCCTCTGCTCGAGCCTCCTCCTCATCAACACCGCTCCTAGAAGCAGACGCCTCAGCACGAGTAGTAGTGTTGGCCCAGTTGGGCTTGACGCGGAGACTGATGGACTCATGCCGAATCCAGTCTGGAGTAAGGAACTCATCACCAGGGTACAGCTTCTCCCAAGTCATGGAGATCAACAGAAACATGTATGGTCCATAGATAGGTACCTTGCGGGTGTACACCGCAAACCAAAGCTCACACCACATGATGTGTGAGACATCAAGTGGCTGAGTCTGAGACGTACGTGCCTCCTCGCACTGGAGCATCATGTCCACCAGATAGGCATGAACCTTGTCCTTGTCGCCAATGCGAGGGAACAGAGTGTTGCGGAAGATGCGATGCATGATATCCAGAAAAGAGTTCAACACCCAAGTTGACTTGCCAATGGGAAGCACCTTCTCAACATAGAACTACTGAAGCTTGTTCTTACTAGCAGACTCAGAATTAGCATGGGGGCGAACACCAACGGGTGTGTGGAGCCCATCATCAAGAACGTGGAGCAGATCCATGAACTCCTTCCAGGTAGCAGTAAACTGGCGGCCATTGGTCATCCAAGTCATCCTCCACTCATCCCTGGGGTGAAAGTGAACTAAGGCAAAGAACTAATAGATAAGCTCAGGGTCATAGTCAAGGTGGAAGGAGATCACAGGTTCAATACCGAACTGCTCCACCAAATCCAGAGCTTCTCCAAAATACTCACGAAACTTGTCCTTCCTCAAGTGATTCATGTCTATCCACTTGACATCCACGTAGGTATTTTGCTTGTTCTTGATTACATCCAGATAAATGAGAGCCTGCTGCTTGGTCCAAAACAACTCAGTGCCTCTAAGGATAGCACGAGCATTCACATAAGGGTTGATCTTCCGGCGTTCGATGTACTCAGTGAGGGGAATCTCGTCCATGCCCTTAGCAGGTTCCTTGTGCTTGCTAGCAGTGGTCTTGACATTGCGCTTGGGGGCACTGGAGCCCTCTGGTGCTTCATCTTGAGGATTGCACAGTCGCTTGGAGCCAATGTCACGACTGGGATTGGAATGGCGAGAGCCACCACCTAAGACACAAGAGAAAGCACACACAAAGAGCGAGAAGAATCAATGCAAAGACCACGACAAAGCAAGGGAAACAGGTAGAAAGCATACGGGATAAATGCCACAAGGAATATGGGACAACAACGGTAGTGCCGCCTGGTCGTGCGGTACTAATATTTTAGTACCGCTCCTAGTCGCGGTAGTACCGTGTGAGGATACGGTAGTACCGTGGCTTGGAGCGGTAGTAAGACTTTAGTGCCACAGAACATGCGGTAGTACCGCACCGAACGGGCGGTAGTACCGGACAAGCGGTAGTACCGCACTAGAAGCACGGTAGTACCTTAGGTCATCCACTTGAGGGAAATTTGCTACTGTCCTACAAACCTCTACACTTGGAGGCCCAACAACGTCTA
Organism: Triticum aestivum; assembly: GCF_018294505.1. Lineage (NCBI taxonomy): Eukaryota > Viridiplantae > Streptophyta > Magnoliopsida > Poales > Poaceae > Triticum > Triticum aestivum. The sequence goes on along the minus strand of NC_057797.1, from coordinate 635,727,760 downwards.
CAAGAAGAAGGTTGTGTAGTAGACATCAAGCTCTTTTCCGGCACCGTTGCCGGGGAGGTTAGCGCTGGAAGGTATATCTTTAGATCTTGCAACCGAGTCTTTTAGTTTCCTGTTTTATCACTAGTTTAGTTTATAAAAGAAAATTTAAAAAATGGAATTAAGTTTATCTCATACGCTTCATCTTTTTAATATCTTTCATGAGTATGATGGAAAGGAAAATTGTGCTCAAGTGCTAGAAGAAGAAATCTATAAAATGTTTGGCACTAAATCTTCGAATGATGAGCAAGATTGCAATGTTGTTAGTACGAATTCTTTGAATATCCATGATACTAATGATGATTGCACTAGTGATGATGTCTCCTATAAACATGTCAATTCTTGTGGAGTGCATTGGGTTTGTAAGTACACACCAAATAGGGAAGATAGACATTGCATGAGGCATAAGTACTTAGAAACTAAATTGTTGCAAGATAGGCTAGATGATTGTGCTAAAAACTTAAATTTTCATGGTCGTACTTGTGGACTTTGCAATGAAAGTGGTCATTTAGCTATCCGATGCAAATTGTTTCATGATCTAATCGTGTCCAAAAATTGTGATGACTTGATTTCCCTTGCACACTATAATGAACTTAGTTTGCTTATGGGCTATGAAGAAATGAAACGTATAACTAACTATCTTCCGGAATTTGCCCGTTATAAACTTCTTGGTTTTGATCTAGAGGAAATTTATATGTATTATGCGGTGAATTGTATTGATAATCCTTATATTGCCAATTACATAAAGAAAAGAAAACAAATAGAAGATGAAGATAATACTAATGAAAGGGAAGAGACTTCCCAATATCCTCCTATTATTTCTTATGATGAATTAGGTAACGAGGAGAAGCCTCCTATTCAACCAATCTCATTAATAAGGAGCTCCAAAAAGAGGATTGAATCCACACATGATGTGGTGAAGAAGAAGAAAATAAAAAGGAAGAGAGGTAAAAAGATATCTCTTCCAAATAATGCTGCTCCTATTACTATTGTGCCTCATGAAAATATAATTGTGGAAGATAATCATACTTCTTATGATCTTGAAAATCTTTTTGGCACTTGCTTGGAAGAATATGATAATTGCTATACTATTGGTGTTATTCATACAATTAATGATGAGAGTGATTATGCTTATGATATGAAAAGGCCCAAGCTTGGGGATGCTATGTTTGATGAAGATGATGTTTTTGAGAATATATTTGCTGTAATTAACGTTTGTCCCAAGCTTGGGGATGCTATGTTTATTAATGATGATATTTTTAGTCTTCCAAGTTTTGATATGCAAAGTTGTTATGATAAGAACAAAGTTGCTACTTATGATGATTATTGTGATGAAACTTATGCTATAAAGAGTAGTGATGATTATATTTATAAAACTTGTCATGATTATGATTACCCCTTCTCTGAACATTACTCTTTTAATGTGGAAACAATTTATAGTATCCAAGTCACTTATGATACTTCCACTATCCCGAATGAGAAGAATTTTGCTTATATGGAGAGTAATAAAATTTCTATGCTTGTAGATCAGGAAAAGAATTATTTAGGTGCTGGTTATATTGTTGAATTCATTCATGATGCTACTGAAAATTATTATGAGGGAGGAACATATGCTTGTAGGAATTGCAATAATATCAAGTTTCCTCTCTATGTGCTTAAAGTTTTGAAGTTATGCTTGTTTTGCCTTCCTATGCTAGTTGATTGTTGTTCCCATAATTTTTTTGCTCACAAAATCCCTACGCATAGGAAGTATGTTAGAATTAAATGTGCTAGTCATATTCTTCAAGATGCTCTGTTTATGTTTCAATTCTTATCTTTTATGTGAGCATCATTGAAATCATCGTGAGCTAGGGGCGTTAAACGATAGCGCTTGTTGGGAGGCAACCCAATTTTATTTTTGTTCCTTTCTTTTTGTTCCTGTTTAGTAATAAATAATTCATCTAGCCTCTGCTTAGATGTGGTTTTATTCTTTTAATTAGTGTTTGTGCCAAGTAGAACCTTTGGGAAGACTTGGGGAAGGTCTTGTTGATCATGCTGTCAAAAACAGAAACTTTAGCACTCACGAGAATTGCTGCCATTTTTATTTGGGAGGGATATTTAGTTAATTCTTTTTTCAGATGATTAATATACAAATTAATCAGGTCCAGAAATTTATTTGAGAATTTTATGAGTTCCAGAAGTATACGTTTGATCCAGATTACTACAGACTGTTCTGTTTTTGACAGATTCTGTTTTCGATGTGTTATTTGCTTATTTTGATGAATCTTTGAGTAGTATCGGAGGGTATGAACCATAGAGAAGTTGGAATAAAGTAGGTTTAACACAAATATAAATAAAGAATGAGTTCATTACATTAACTTGAAGTGGTCTTTTGTTTTCTTTCGCGAACGGAGCTTACGAGTTTTCTGTTAAGTTTTGTGTTGTGAAGTTTTCAAGTTTTGGGTAAGGATTCGATGGACTATGGAATAAGGAGTGGCAAGAGCCTAAGCTTGGGGATGCCCAAGGCACCCCAAGGTAATATTCAAGGACAAGCAAGAGCCTAAGCTTGGGGATGCCCCGGAAGGCATCCCCTCTTTCGTCTTCGTTCATCGGTAACTTTACTTGGAGCTATATTTTTATTCACCACATGATATGTGTTTTGCTTGGAGCATCAATTTATATTGTTAGGATTTGCTTTCTGTTATTTATAACAATGTTTTTCATCTTTTATTTCAATAAAAGTGGCATTGATAGCCTTTACTATGCCTATGTTACAAGTATACATGTTGCTGTTTGAAAACAGAAAGTTTACCGCTGTTGCAATAATTCCCTAGAAAAGTCAGAATGTGATAAAATGTTGAAACCTTTTGAATATTAAGATCTGACAAATTTACTACAGTGGGAATTTTCTTTCATAATTTTTGGAGCTAGGGAAGTACGGATGTTGCAGCATTCTTTACAGACTATCCTGTTTAGGTAGATTGCTGTTATGTTTGCATTGTTTGCATATGTTTGCTTCTTTAATGATTCTATTTGAGGATAGGACTATTAAATATGCAAAGGCATTTAGTATGCAATTTAGAATAATAATTTTATTGATTTTCTACAGTAGAGTATGATAAGGTTTTTGGCAATGGTTTATACTAACTTATCTCACGAGTCCTTGTTGAGTTTTGTGTGGATGAAGCTTTTTGAGATTTAGGGAGACCGTGATATGAGAGGAATTAAGGAGACACAAAAGCTCAAGATTGGGGATGCTCAAGGCACCCCAAGATAATATTTCAAGAAGTCTCAAGCGTATAAGCTTGGGGATGCCCCGGTTGGCATCCCAGCTTTCTTCTTCAACAATTATCGGTTAGTATCGGTTGATCCTAAGTTTTTGCTTCTTCACATGATGTTTGCTATTCTTAGATGTCATTTTATTTTGCTTTGATTTCTGTTTGAATATAATACCAAGATCTGAAATTATTAAATGTTAGAGAGTCTTCACATAGTTGCATAATTATTCGACTACTCATTAATCTTCACTTATATCTTTCGGAGTAGTTTGTCATTTGCTCTAGTGCTTCACTTATATCTTTTAGAGCATGGTGGTAGTTTTATTTTGAAGAAATATATGAACTCTTATGCTTCACTTATATTATTTTGAGAGTCTTAAATAGCATGGTAATTTGCTTAAAATCCTAATATGCTAGGTATAAAAGAATAATAAAATTCTCTTATGAGTGTGTTGAATACTATGAGAAGTTTGATACTTGATAATTGTTTTGAGATATGGAGATGGTGATATTAGAGTCATGCTAGTTGAGTAGTTGTGAATTTGAGAAATACTTGGGTTGAAGTTTGTGATTCCCGTAGCATGCACGTATGGTGAACCGTTATGTGATGAAGTCGGAGCATGATTTATTTATTGATTGTCTTCCTTATGAGTGGCGGTCGGGGACGAGCAATGGTCTTTTCCTACCAATCTATCCCCCTAGGAGCATGCATGTAATACTTTGCTTTGATAACTTCTAGATTTTTGCAATAAGTATATGAGTTCTTTATGACTAATGTTGAGTCCATGGATTATACGCACTCTCACCCTTCCACCATTGCTAGCCTCTCTAGTACCGCACAACTTTCGCCGGTACGATACACCCACCATATACCTTCCTCAAAACAGCCACCATACCTACCTATTATGTCATTTCCATAGCCATTCCGAGATATATTGCCATGCAACTTTCCACCATTCCGTTCATCATGACACATTCATCATTGTCATATTGCTTAGCATGATCATGTAGTTGACATCGTATTTGTGGCAAAGTCACCATTGATAATTCTTTCAAACATGTCACTCTTGATTCATTGCATATCCCGGTACACCGCCGGAGGCATTCATATAGAGTCATAATTTGTTCTAGTATCAAGTTGTATCATTGAGTTGTAAATAAATAGAAGTGTGATGATCATCATTCAATAGAGCATTGTCCAAAAAGAGAGAGAGAGAAGGGCCATAAAAAAAGGAAGTCCAAATAAAAAAATAAAGGCCAAAAAAAGAAAGGCCAAATAAAAAAGGGGGGACAATGCTACTATCCTTTTACCACACTTGTGCTTCAAAGTAGCATCATGATCTTCATGATAGAGAGTCTCCTATGTTGTCACTTTCATATACTAGTGGGAATCTTTCATTATGGAACTTGGCTTGTATATTCCAATGATGGGCTTCCTCAAAATGCCCTAGGTCTTCGTGAGCAAGCGAGTTGGATACACACCCACTTAGTTTCTTTTGTTGAACTTTCATACACTTATAGCTCTAGTGCATCCGTTGCATGGCAATCCCTACTCACTCACATTGATATCTATTGATGGGCATCTCCATAGCCCGTTGATATGCCTAGTCGATGTGAGACTATCTTCTCCCTTTTTATCTTCTCCGCAACCACCATTCTATTCCACCTATAGTGCTATATCCATGGCTCACGCTCATGTATTGCGTGAAGATTGAAAAAGTTTGAGAACATCAAAAGTATGAAACAATTGCTTGGCTTGTCATCGGGGTTGTGCATGATTTAAATATTTTGTGTGGTGAAGATAGAGCATAGCCAGACTATATGATTTTGTAGGGATAGCTTTCTTTGGCCATGTTATTTTGAGAAGACATAATTGCTTAGTTAGTATGCTTGAAGTATTATTATTTTTATGTCAATATGAACTTTTGTCTTGAATCTTTCAGATCTAAATATTCATATCACAAGTAAGAAGAATTACATTGAAATTATGCCAACTAGCATTCCACATCAAAAATTATCTTTTTATCATTTACCTACTCGAGGACGAGCAGGAATTAAGCTTGGGGATGCTTGATACGTCTCCAACATATCTATAATTTTTGATTGCTCCATGCTATATTATCTATTGCTTTGGGCAATATTGGGCTTTATTTTCCACATTTATATTATTTTTGAGACTAACCTATTAATCGAAGGCCCAGCCCAGATTTGCTGTTTTATGCCTATTTCAGTGTTTCGAAGAAAAGGAATATCAAACGAAGTCGAAACGGAATGAAATCAACTGGAGAAGTTATTTTTGGAAGGAAAGCAACCCAGGGAACTTGGAGTGCACGTCGGGGGAGACACGGGCTGCCCACGAGGGTGGGGGGCGTGCCCACCCCCCTAGGGCGCGCCCCCTTCCTCGTGGGGCCCCCGTGGCTCCTCCAACGTACTTCCTGCACCCATATATATCGTCGTACACTAAAACTTCCAGAACACACAATAGATCGGGAGTTCCGCCGCCAGAAGCCTCCGTAGCCACCGAAAACCAATCTAGACCCGTTCCAGCACCCTGCCGGAGGGGGCAATCCCTCTCCGGTGGCCATCTTCATCATCCCGGTGCTCTCCATGACGAGGAGGGAGTAGTTCTCCCTCGGGGCTGAGGGTATGTACCAGTAGATATGTGTTTGATCTCTCTCTCTTGTGTTCTTGATTTGGCACGATCTTGATGTATCGCGAGCTTTGCTATTATAGTTGGTTCTTATGTTTCTCCTCCCCCTCTTCTCTCTTGTAATGAATTAAGTTTCCCCTTTGGAGTTATCTCATCAGATTGAGTCTTTAAAAATTTGAGAACACTTGATGTATGTCTTGCCGTGGATATCTGTGGTGACAATGGGATATCACGTGATTCACTTGATGTATGTTTTGGTGATCAACTTGCGGGTTCCGCCCATGAACCTATGCATAGGGGTTGGCACACGTTTTCGTCGTGATTCTCCGGCAGAACTTTGGGGAACTCTTTGAGGTCCTTTGTGTTGGTTGAATAGATGAATCTGAGATTGTGTGATGCATATCGTATAATCATACCCACGGATACTTGAGGTGATATTGGAGTATCTAGGTGACATTAGGGTTTTGGTTGATTTGTATCTTAAGGTGTTATTCTAGTACGAACTCTAGGGCTGTTTGTGACACTTATAGGAATAGCCCAACGGGTTGATTGGAAAGAATAACTTTGAGGTGGTTTCGTACCCTACCATAATCTCTTCGTTCGTTCTCCGCTATTAGTGACTTTGGAGTGACTCTTTGTTGCATGTTGAGGGATAGTTATGTGATCCAATTATGTTATTATTGTTGAGAGGACTTGCACTAGTGAAAGTATGAACCCTAGGCCTTGTTTCCTATCATTGCAATACCATTTACGCTCACTTTTATCATTCGTTACCTTGCTGTTTTTATATTTTCAGATTACAAAAACTATCATCTACTATCCATATACCACTTGTATCACCATCTCTTCGCCGAACTAGTGCACCTATACAATTTACCATTGTATTGGGTGTGTTGGGGACACAAGAGACTCTTTGTTATTTGGTTGCAGGGTAGCTTGAGAGAGACCATCTTCATCCTATGCCTCCTACGGATTGATAAACCTTAGGTCATCCACTTGAGGGAAATTTGCTACTGTCCTACAAACCTCTGCACTTGGAGGCCCAACAACGTCTACAAGAAGAAGTTTGTGTAGTAGACATCATGATCCCACCGGTCGGAATCCTAGGAGAGTGGCCGGAGACAGAGATCCGGCGAGGACCTCCGACGCCGTTCTTGAGCGAGAGAGAGAGAGGCGGTGAGGAGAGAGACAAGTGAATGGGTATGGGGAGTTGGAACTCCCCTGCCCGAGTCATAACCACCCATGCTACCGCGCTTCATCACGGTAGTACTGCTCGGCGGAAGTACCGCACCTGAGCATTAGTACCGCTCTCCCAGGAGGCAGTAAAAAATTACTGCCGCCCTAGGTGCGGTAGTATCGTGCACTTCATCACGGTAGTACCATGGCTCACCGCGGTAGTATCGTGGGCTCAAGAAGAAGCAGTTTCCAAACACAAGAAAAGAGAGGTCTTCGTGAGGAAACTTCACACAAACAAAACACCACAAAACCAACTCAAACACGAAGAGAAGAAGGGGAAACACGACAACAAGAGACGACCACGAGACACTGCCTCTACAAGGAGAGGGCGGTGGCCGGAGCCACCTATGTTTGAGTCAATTGGTATGGCACCGTGAAGAATTATCCTTGGTCCCATGACCAAAACTCGTCTTTGAAGCACAAGTAGCATCAAAAAAGGCTAATGTGAAAGATTTGATCAATTTATGCATAATGGGAGGAGGGAGAGTTCATTGAGAGAACAACACTCCCCCTATGTCCATGCCTACATCTAAACAAGATAACAAGTTGAGCATGGTGGGGTGTGCAAGGGTTCAAGCAACATTGCTCGAATCAATGATATTTAGCTCATGCCTTAACTCGCGAAATCTTGCTTCATCCAACGGCTTCATGAAAATATCTGCAAGGTTATCATGAGTGTTGATGTAGTTGAGATCGATCTCCCCTCGCCTAATGTGATCCTGGATGAAATGATACCGAATCTCAATATGCTTCGTTTTGAAATGTTGCACCGGGTTGAGAGAAATCTTGATGGCACTTTCATTGTCACACCAAAGAGGCACTTTGTCACAAATGACACCATAATCCTTTAAGGTTTGCCTCATCCATAAGAGTTGTGCACAACAACTACCGACCGCTACATACTCCGCTTCGGTGGACGAGAGAGACACACAACTTTGCTTTTTGGAAGACCAACTTACCAAAGAGCAACCATGGAATTGGCACCCTCCGGAAGTGGACTTCCTATCCACTTTGTCTCCCGCCCAATCCGAGTCCGAATACCCTACAAGCTTGAAGTTTGCTCCTCTTGGGTACCATAAGCCAAAGTTTGGGGTATGAGCCAAATATTGAAAGATTCGCTTGACCGCCACATAGTGACTTTCCTTAGGTGCGGCTTGAAACCGTGCACAAATTCCCACACTCAACATGATATCCGGTCTAGATGCACAAAGGTAAAGCAAGGATCCAATCATGGAGCGATATACCTTTTGATCCACAACTTTACCATTGGGATCTATGTCAAGTTGGCACTTGGTGGGCATTGGAGTGGAAGCTGGCTTGACATCACTTAGCTTGAATCTCTTGAGCATATATTGAGTGTATTTGGCTTGGTTGATGAAGGTTCCTTCTCTTCTTTGCTTCACTTCGAACACTAGAAAGAACTTCAACTCTCCCATGGAAGACATCTTGAACTTTGAGGTCATGAGAGTGGCGAATTCCTCATTGAAAGCTTTGTTAGGGGAACCAAAGATAATGTCATCAACATATAGTTGGCATACAAACAACTCCCCTTTGACCTTCTTAGTAAAAAGAGTGGGGGTCTATTAACCCAACTTCAAACCCACGATCTTGTAACAACTCGGTAAGGTGGTCATACCACGCACGTGGGGCTTGTTTAAGCCCATAGAGTGCCTTATCGAGTTGATACACATGATCGGGAAAGTAGGGATCCTCGAACCCGGGGGGTTGCTTGACATAGACCAACTCATTAATAGGACCATTAAGAAAAGCACTCTTCACATCCATTTGTTGCAACTTAAAGTTGTGATGAGAAGCATAAGCAATCAACAAACAAATGGATTCAAGGCGAGCAACGGGAGTAAATGTTTCACCGTAGTCGATGCCCTCGACTTGGGAGTAGCCTTGTGCCACCAATCTTGCCTTGTTGTGAATGATAGTCCCATGAGCATCTTGCTTGTTCTTAAATATCCACTTGGTTCCAATGACATTGTGGTTCCCTGTTGGCCTTGGCACCAATCTCCACACCTTGTTGTACTCGAAGTTGTTGAGTTCTCCATGCATGGCATTAAGCCAATCCGGATCTTTGAGTGCTTCATATACCTTTTGGGGTTCAACACAAGAGACAAACGCGTGATGTTCACAATAGTTTGCCAATTGTCTACGAGTGCTTACCCCCTTTTGAATGCTTCCAAGTACATTCTTCATGAGATGACCCTTAGTGGAGAGCTTGGAAGCAATCTTGGCGGCACGACGCTCCAATTCCTCCTCGGTGGTGAGTTGAGGAGCGGTCACTTGATCATCTTGAGCGACGTCTTGAGCTTGTTCTTGATCTTGAACTTGCTCGGAGGAGAGAACTTGACCTTGGGCATCACTTGGTGTGTCAACACCATCTTGAGCATGATCTTGCCCTTGGTCTTGTTCATGAGGATGAGGGCCTTCACTTTGTTCTTCGGAAGCATGTGGGCCTTGGGTTGGTGATGGCTCCACTTGAGTAGAGCATTGTCCTTCTCCTTCGGCCACAAGGGGTTCCTCAATGGGTAGGATAAAACCAACACCCATTCTTCTTATGGCTTGAGGAGGAATTTCATCACCTACATCACAAGTGCCACTTTGCTCCACTTGGGAGCCGTTATTCTCATCAAACTCCACGTTACACGTCTCCTCAATAAGTCCCGTGGATTTATTGAGGACACAATAAGCATGAGAGTTTGTAGCATAACCAACAAATATGCCCTCATAAGCTCTAGCCTCAAATTTAGACAACCAAACACCTTTCTTGAGAATGAAACACTTACACCCGAACACCCGAAAGTACTTCAGGTTGGGCTTGTTACCAGTCAGTATCTCATATGGAGTCTTGTTCAAGCCCTTGCGGAGGTAGAGCCGATTGGATGCATGACACGCGGTGTTGATGGCTTTGGCCCAAAAGTTGTATGGAGACTTGAACTCTGCCATCATGGTCCTTGCCGCATCCATCAACGTCCGGTTCTTCCTCTCTGCAACACCGTTTTGTTGAGGGGTGTAGGGTGCGGAATATTGATGCTTGATCCCTTCATCACTAAGAAACTCATCCAAGGTGTAGTTCTTTAACTCGGTGCCGTTGTCACTTCTTATTGTCAAGATCTTTGCATTGTGTTGACGTTGTGCTTCATTTGCAAAGTCAATGACGGTTTGTTGGGTCTCGCTCTTCCTCTTGAAGAAATACACCCAAGTATATCTTGAGTAGTCATCCACAATCACCAAGCAGTACTTCCTACCCCCAAGACTATCAAAGGATGGAGGCCCAAAGAGATCCAAGTGAAGGAGATCCAAAGGCCTCTTTGAGTAAATGATAGTCGTGGGAGGGTGAGCCTTCTCATGTAGCTTTCCTTTGATACAAGCACTGCAAGCACGATCTTTAGAAAAACTAACATTCATTAGTCCACAAACATGGTCCCCCTTGAGAAGACTTTGCAAAGATCTCATATTGACATGGGATAAACAGCGATGCCAAAGCCATCCCACATCAACTTTAGCCATTAGGCATGTCACGGTCTTAGTGGGTTGCTCCAAAAAGTTAATCACATATAGACCATTCTCAACATGCCCAACAAAGGATACTTTAAGAGTCTTGCTCCACAAGAGGGCCACGGTATCAAAATCAAAGAAAGTGGCAAAGCCCATGATTGCAAGTTGACGAACGGAAAGTAAATTATATGCAAGGGGCTCAACAAGCATGACCTTCTCGATCGAGAGATCATGAGAGATGACAACCTTACCAAGTCCCAATACCTTAGAAGATGAGGCATCACCCCACTCGACATTGGTGGGCATAGATGGAATCTTGTGCATGTCCACCACCAAGTCCTTGCTTCCGGTCATATGATTTGTAGCTCTGCTATCGAGCAACCATGATCCCCCACCGGAAGTAAACACCTACAAGAAATCAATGCTTGGTTTTAGGTACCCATTTTGTAATGGGTCCTTTGATGTTAGTAACAAGGGTCTTAGGAACCCAAATAGACCATTCAATGTACTCATGGGGAGAACCAACATATTTGGCATAGACATGCCCATCACTAGCACAACATAACACATAAGAAGGATTAAAGTCGCCGACTTTGTTGGGAGGGGTAGCATCGCCCTTTTTGACACCGCCACCCTTCGCATTGTTCTTCTTCTCCTTGGAAGCACTCTCTCCCTCCTTCACAAAATTTTGCTTGATAGGAGGAGGTCGTTTGGTCTTGTTATCCTTCTTCTTGTTCTTGGGGTTGGGTACGAACCCAATCCCCTCCTTGGCCATAACTTCCTTTTGATTTCTCAAAAGGTCGTTTAGGTTCTTCTCACATTGTATGCATGACACAAGGCCTTTCTCAAGTTGCTCCTTCAACTTAACATTCTCCTCAATAAGATGCACATGCTCGCAACAAGGGTTAGTAGCATTTGCATTCTCAATTAATACCATATGAGGAAATGTGTCTTTCTCCTTGGTTAGCTTCACTTGAAATTGATCATGAGACTCCTTGAGGGTAGCATGAACACCCTTCAAGACTTTGTGAGCCTTGTTGAGAATGTCAAACTCCTCTTTGAGTCTAGCAAAATCAACCCCAAGTTTTGCCTTCTCGGAGTTTAGCACACGAGAAACAACAAGCGCATGATCAAGATCTTTCTTTAATTTAGCATGATCATCGTTGTGAGACTCCTCAAGAGCCAAACGAAGACCACGCTCTTCCTCAAGAGCATTGGAAAGATCCGAAATCTCATCGGCATAGTCACGACTATGCCCCTCCATCTTAGAGATGGTATCTTCGTGAGCCTCGATCATGTCATTGGCTTCACCAAGTTGTTCCAAGAGAGCAACAAAGTGCTTCTTGGATTTACCCTTGAGTTTACCCATAAAGGCCTCAAAGTCATTCACCTTCACATTAGTTCCCCCATGTTCATCAATGCAATCCGTCGAAGAAGGATGATTAATGATGGTAGTCTTGATGTTAGGGGTTACCTTGTTGGTGGCTTTAGCCATAAGGCACTTGGCGGTGATGCTCTCATTGGGTGAGTCGAAGAGAGACACCCGTGGAGTCGTCGCAATGGCAACGGAGGCCATGGAAACCGACTCACCATCTTCATCATCATCATCATCCTCATTGTACTCTTCTTGTACCACCAATGCCTTGGGAGGAGTCTTCTTGGTGAAGTTGCTCTTGTTGGGGAACGACTTGGCCTTGTCCTTTCGGATGAGCTTGCCACCATTGTCTTCCCTCTTCTCATAAGGGCACTCCACAACAAAGTGGCTTACATTGCCACAATTGAAACAAGTCCTCACTCGTTGCTTGCCCTTTGTGCCACTTGAATTGTTCTTGTTGAAGTTGGGCCTTGAGTTCTTCTTGGTCCAAAATTACCTTGAAGCAAGGGCCATGTGTTCATGATAGGCATACTTTGTATCTTCGAGGTTGCTCTCCTCTTCTTCCTCTTCGTCCTCTTCCTCCATACTAACCTTGGACTTTAGAGCAAGGTTGGGTTTCTTTACTCTTTGAGAGCGAAGTACCGCATTGTCGGCGGTCTTGTCCAAGATGCTCATCGCAACGAACTCATCCAACACATCACTTGAGGACAAGGTGTGGAAGTCCGGCCTTTGAGGAATGACGGAGGACATGGCTTTGTGGTAGGGCATCATTGCCTTGAGGAATTTGTGCTTGATCCAATTGTCATCCGTGTCCTTGCTTCCATGATCTCGGAGCGAGACCGCGAGTTTGGTTACCCTCCGATAGAGCTCACGAGGTTCTTCATCTTCTTTCATTGCAAACTCATCGGCTTCATCTTGCACCACTTCATAGTTGGAGTGTTGAATGGTTGCGCTTCCCCGGTAGAGGGAAACCACTTGGCGCCAAGCATCTTTGGCCAAGAAGTAAGGCCGGAGATGAGGAAGGTCTTCGGGTGGGATAGCTTCTTGAATGATGAAGAGAGCATTCTCATTGAATTGATTATCCACGACTTCTCTAGGAGTGAAGTTGCTTCGGTCATGCGGATAGAAACCTTCTTCAATGATTCTCCAAAGGTTAGTGTTCACATAATTTAAATGACGCTTAAAACGATAGACCCAGGAGTCAAATTCAACATCTTCTCAATCTTAGGGGCCACCCCGGCATGATTCAAATGAGTGGAAGGGAGAGGTCCACCATAGACAAGTGGAGGTTCCACATGGGCAAAGATGTCGGTGCCACTCTTACCACTAGTAGGAAGGGCTTTCTCGCTAGTAGCTTCCCCCTTGTCGGAGGTAGCATCCGTCACCTTGTTGGCGGGATCACCCACTTTCAACGGTGCGGTGGAAAGTTTAAGCTCTTCCAAGAAATCTTTAAACATGCTTTTGACCTCGGTCGTCATGGAGGTTTTCAATGTGTCCAACGCCACATTGAACTCCTCACGAGAGACCGCGGTTCCCCCATCACCCGTAGAAGATACCGGATTTGCACCGGAATGCCCCTCCTCGCCTTCTACGACGTTAACCATACTCTTCGGGCGGTAAAGTCCTTAATAAAGAGATAAGGCTCTAATACCAATTTAAAGGATCGATATAGTTGACTAGAGGGGGGATGAATAGGCAAATAACAATTTTTAGATTTTCTTTAAAAATTTAAACTTTGCATCAAAGTAGGTTGTCTAGAGATGCAACTAAGTGAGAAACCTATATGATGCAAAAAAGATAAGTACACAAGAAAGCAAGAGATATATCACAAATAAGCTTGCACAAGTAAAGGCAAGAGATAACCAAGAGTGGAGCCGGTGGAGACGAGGATGTGTTGCCGAAGTTCCTTCCCTTTGAGGGGAAGTACGTCTCCGTTGGAGCGGTGTGGAGGCACAATGCTCCCCAAGAAGCCACTAGGGCCACCGTATTCTCCTCACGCCCTCACACAATGCGAGATGTCGTGATTCCACTATTGGTGCCCTTGGAGGCGGCGACCGAACCTTTACAAACAAGGTTGGGGCAATCTCCACAACTCAATTGGAGGCTCCCAACGACACCACGAAGCTTCACCACAATGGACTATGGCTCCGCGGTGACATCAACCGTCTAAGGTGCTCAAACACCCAAGAGTAACAAGATCCGCAAGGGATTAGTGGGAGGAATCAAATTTCTCTTGGTGGAAGTGTAGATCGGGGCCTTCTCAACCACTCCCGAGCAAATCAACAAGTTTGATTGGCTAGGGAGTGAGATCAGGCGAAAATGGAGCTTGGAGCAACAATGGAGCTTAGGGTTGGAAGAGGCAGTCAACTAGAGGAAGAAGCCACCCCTTTTATAGCTGAGGACAAAAATCCAACCATTACCCACCTACCAGCCCGCGACCAGCGGTACTACCACCCAGACCAGCGGTACTACCACAAGGCCATGCGGTACTACCGTGAGCAACCACGGTACTACCGCAGCAGCAGCAGTAGCTAGGGCAGAGCTATAGAACAAGGGCTGAGGGTGGTACTGCCGCAGGCGTGGTACTACCGCTCCCCCTTGCGGTACTACCGCAAGGCAGGAAACCCCTAGACTAGGAAGAGCTCGGATGAAAAAAAATACATCCATGCCTACTTCTGCTGGAAAACGGACGAAGCAAAAACCCGACATAGTACTACCGCAGAGGAGCGGTACTACCGCCTGGTAGCTGAGCCAGGCCGCGCACGGTACTACCGCGCAAGGGATGCGGTACTACCGCGGTGGCACGGATGTAAAAAATTACATCCGCCCCTACTACCATGAAGGAGCGGTACTTGGCCCGGGGGCCATGGTACTACGACTCCATAGGAGCGGTACTACCGTGGGCACTTGTGGTACTACCGCGCCGTAGTATGGTACTACCGCGGGTTCCTACGGTACTACCGCTCCAGGGAGCGGTACTACTGCAAGCCCATCAACAACAGCCAAGACAAGGCAAAGAGGATAAACGGAGGATGCTCCAAAGTGCAGGGGAAAGGAGGAGACAAGGAATAAAACGTGTACGTGATGATTCCACCCTAACCTCTCCAACGCGGACCCCCTCTTAATAGTACGGCTTTCCTACGACGCAAATCCACCAAAAAGAAACGTAGAAAAACGCCATCTTCAATAGTCTTCGAGGGGCACCAAACCGTCTTGTGCCTAGCGATGAAACGTCTGGGAAACTCAAGGCACACGATTAGTCCGCAAAAGCATTGTCATCAATCACCAAAACACCTTAGGGATAAAAATGCCCTTACAAAGTGCTTCATTCTTTTTTCTTTCCATGTTGTTTCACATGATTCACTGTGTTGATCTAACTGTTTGGGTATGTCTTCTTGTTTGCAAACAGAGAATTCCTAGAGCAACGAGGGAGTCGTTCAACAATCCGGGCGACCGCAGCCAAGTTTCTCTTACCATGCGCAGCCTTGGTGTGAATGAACCTGCTCAATATACCGTAAGTACAAAGGATGGTCGCATGATGATTGATGATAAAGGATGGTCAAGGTTCAAATCTAAATCATATCTTGCGGTAGGGGATGATGTCAAAATCGAACTTTCTTGGCAAGGAGAGCTGGTCCAAATCAACTTTGAAATTCTTCAGTAGCAGCACGCAACTGCCGAACTGATCTATCCTCCGAGAGATTTTGATGTAATAATCTGGCATGGTGAAACAAGTGTCCTATGTGTATAAGTAGTACGACAGTATTATTTATCACATGGTATATCGTTGATAGAATTGCAACTCTGATTGCTGGTTAGGAACTGTCGTTCGCTTTCATTCCAACAGCTGTCGTGCTTTATTCAATTTTGTTTATTCGCCTTGCGACAACATCTAAAACCAGTGCCGTACCGATCGCTTGCAATATGAAAAGCGCTGAGGTAGAACACATGGGCCCCCAAACATGCAGGGTCGGCCTGCGGCCCAAAGTCTAGAACCGTGAGCCTATCTGACTATTATATTCTCAGTTGAACCCCCATAAAAAAGCTGGACCGCCATAATGCCCGTACGTTGCAGAGGGAGTATATTTCTCGGCAAGGTGAGCCTTTGATATAAAAGATTTGTATATTTCTTTACAAAGGGAGTATCTCTCTGTCAAAAAATATATTTATGTGTAACTAGTTACTCCTGTCTTTCTACTTCCTTTCGCTGATATGTGGGGCAACCGGCAACAGGGTCCACATGCCATATGCACAAATTAGAGTGCACAACTTCATGGTAGACACACCCCGGTCGTAGCGCTGTAGTAATGCCCAATGAGCCATCAAATCATAACCTCCCCTTTCCAGCTTTAGCAGTAAGCTAGACGGACGAAGCGGCAATATTTCACTAGGCCTGAATCCCCTTCTCCCTCGTCTGCTTGTTTAGAGAAAACCCCCTCTCGGCGATTGCATAGGGTTTTCTCATGGAGAACTAGGTACGAATTCTTCATCCATCCCTGATAAATCCAAGTCCCTTGGTAGGTAATCCTAGGATGGCAGCCGCCGCCGTTGATGCATATTTCTTCCTACTGAATCTAGTGTGTTTCATTTACAGTGCCCAAAGTGCGAGTACCCTACAGGTTTCTGCGCCCTCGGCGAGATGCCACACTTGTTCCTTCTCATCCTAACACAGCATTTGGAACGCGCACAGTATGTTCCTAGAATCCTCTTTTCTATCCGGGAGGGTGGTTTTTTTTAACATGCTGTGTTCTCATATTATTTTTCCTGCAGTGTATTATTTGCTCTGCCAGAACACATGTACTCAAGATGCTCGGCCTTGCCATAACTGAATACACTAGTTTAATGGTCACAGTGAAGACAAGCCATGGATATAAGTTCCGAGTTGGGTTCATGAACCAAGAAGATCGCTGCTTTTTTTATGGCCGAACTTGAATAAACTTTCTCAAGTGTTACGGACTGAAAATTGGCGCACGAATGTTGATGGAAATAGTAGAACCTGGTCTCATCTTCACTGCGATCTTCCACCCCGACGTCGTTCCAATTGTTCATCCATGTTAGTTTTGTATCTGGTTCTTGCTTTTTGCCTCGATTACTTCTTAATCCACCTATTATGTCCAAGTAATCACAACTTAACTTTAGAAGTAGCAACGAATCTCTCACGAAGATGCTACTTCTAACTAATATTTTCTTATAATTGGTGGCACGTGTAGGTTTTTTCAGAGCTAAGCAGTCTGCTCGTTTGTTACTCTGTAATAACTCGGCTATTACTAATGGCACTGAAGTTGACTGGATCGACATCCAGAAGTTCCTACACTTTATTGATCGTCTTGAGGTCCTTGTGGGGCGTTTCAATGGTGGAAGGCCACGTGGGATATGTGTGCCACTGTTGCACTCATTGAACATGTCCAACTGTGTCGAGAAACTTATGGTATGAGCTGTTTTCTGTTATATATGTTGTTCATAAACTATTGCTTATACACAGTTTTACAGTTGTGATCTTCTTGAAACAGGAACTGCCGAGTTCTATTGTTCCTATACAGATGCCTGACCATGGTCGGGTCAGACTTGCGCTTGGTCACAACATGATGTTTATGTCGACCTACTCAATTCCCCTTGGAGGTGAAAAGATACTTATTCATGGGTGGTCTCAAATAATGAAGGCCCGTCCATCTTGGAGAATAGGACAGAAGATTATGTTCATGCTTTTCCATGGCTCTAAAGCGAATATCCTATTTATTGACCACGTTGCGAGATGAAGCCGCTTTCAGAAGGTTGTGGATGCGCGGGGTGGCGCCTGGGCCTTGTCCTGGGGCTTGGCGGCCTCACCCTTGGTTAACTATAGGCAAAGTAGCACTGTTCGAGGTGTGCTTTGTACGGTTGAACCTGTATAAGTACTCATACTGCTTTCAGCTTTGGTTGTTAAGTGCCCCTGCTGGTTTCAGTTAAGGTTGTTAAGTACTCCTGCTGCTTTTACAGTCTGTCGTGTTTCTTCAGTCCTGTCTTCCTCCAGCCGCCAAAACCAAACCAGCGCCGGCGGGGCCGCCTGCTTCCGCCTCCCACGGCTGGCTGCGCCTCAGCGCACGCATCACCGCCCCACCGTCTCCTAAATCGTTAACACCGACGTCCTCCGCGCGCTTTGGTGTGCTCGCCGCGGCGCCGCCCTCTCGCGTTGTCAACATGGTCAACAAACAATAGGAATCGACAGAAGTACGTGGAGAGGATGACAGTAGGGGCCCACCACGTTAGCGTATGGAAAAATAAAATGCTTCCTCCTAGTGTTTTCCTGACATCTGGGACCCACGACATTGTGAGCGTATATAGTTAATTGACAAGAGAACAGCACAAGATCGGCTGACACCTGGGACGTAGCTACTCAAGCAGTATTTGTTTTTGTTTGGTATTGTTGAGACGGAGCAGGGTTTGAACTGGGCTGTGGCCCGTCTAGCCCAGGCTTATATTTTATGTTCACCATGTGACCAGCCCAGCTATTTTTTCTTTGTGAAAATGAGCCCAGTTTATTTTTCTGAAGAATACCCAATCCAGGCCTACTTATTTTTCTATGCCCTGATGGGCTGCAACTCTTTCAAGACGCCTGCAAATCTTGAAAGTAATATGAAATGGGATGTAAATATAAAAAACAGATGACAAATTGTCAATTACTTTATAATTTCAGAATTTTTTCATATTTTCAGATTCCTATTTCACTGGGCATTAACAATTTAAATATATCTTCAAAGTACTTTAAATCTGGCTCGACATTTCGGTATTAAAAATAGTTTGGAACCCACAGAAATATGCGAAATTGGCCCTGGCCAACCAAAAAACGACTGCAATAAATTGCATAAGAAGTTGCCATGAGCTATATATAAATTATTAAAAAAAGAGGGAGTGGTCTGGCTTGTGGGCTGCAACCTCTTGAGCACTGCGTTGGATTTCCCCGAAGAGGAGAGGATGATGCAGCAAAGTAGCGTAAGTATTTCCCTCAGTTTTTGAGAACCAAGGTATCAATCCAGTAGGAGGCTACACGCGAGTCCCTCGTACCTACACAAAAACAATAGCTCAACGCAACCAACACGATTAGGGGATGTCAATCCCTTCACGGTCACTTACGAGAGTGAGATCTGATAGATGATAGATAATATTTTTGGTATTTTTGGTATAGAGATGCAACGTGAAAAGTAAAAGGCAAAGTAAAAAAGCAAAGCAATAATAAAGTGATGGAGATTGATATGATGAGAATAGACCCGGGGGCCATAGGTTTCACTAGTAGCTTCTCTCAAGAGCATAAGTATTCTACGGTGGGTGAACAAATTACTGTTGAGCAATTGACAGAATTGAGCATAGTTATGAGAATATCTAGGTATGATCATGTATATAGGCATCACGTCTGAGACAAGTAGACCGACTCCTGCCTGCATCTACAACTATTACTCCACTCATCAACCGCTATCCAGCATGCATCTAGAGTATTAAGTTAAAACAGAGTAACGCCTTAAGCAAGATGACATGATGTAGATGGATAGTTTCATGCAATATGATAAAAACCCCATCTTGTTATCCTCGATGGCAACAATACAATACGTGCCTTGCTGCCCCTTCTGTCACTGGGAAAGGACACCACAAGATTGAACCCAAAGCTAACACTTCTCCCATTGCGAGAAAAACCAATCTAGTAGGCCAAACCAAACTGATAATTCGAAGAGACTTGCAAAGATAACCAATCATACATAAAAGAATTCGGAGAAGATTCAAATATTATTCATAGATAGACTTGATCATAAACCCACAATTCATCGGTCTCAACAAACACACCGCAAAAAGAAGAGTACATCAAATAGATCTCCACGAGAGAGGGGGAGATCATTGTATTGAGATCCAAAAAGAGAGAAGAAGCCATCTAGCTACTAACTATGGACCCGAAGGTCTAAGGTAAACTACTCACACTTCATCGGAGAGGCTTTGATGATGATGTAGAAGCCCTCCGTGATCGATTCCCCTTCCGACGGAGATCCGGAACAGGCCCCAAGATGGGATCTCGTGGATACAGAAAGTTGCGGCGGTGGAATTAGGTTTTTGGCTCCGTCTCTGATCGTTTGGGGTACGTAGGTATATATAGTAGGAAGGAGTACGTCGGTGGAGCTTCGAGGGGCCCACGAGGCAGGGGGCGCGCCCTCCACCCTCCTGACCGCCTCGTGGCTTTCTTGATGGAGGGTCCAAGTCTCATGGGTCTTATCTGATGATAAAATCACGTTCCCGAAGGTTTCATTCCGTTTGGACTCCGTTTGATATTCCGTTTCTTTGAAACACTGAAATAGGCAAAAACATCAATTCTGGGCTAGGCCTCCGGTTAATAGGTTAGTCCGAAAATAATATAAAAGTGGAAAATAAATCCCAATATAGTCCAAAACAGTAGATAATATAGCATGGAGCAATAAAAAATTATAGATACGTTGGAGACATATCAGGCATCCCCAAGCTTAATTCCTGCTCGTCCTCGAGTAGGTAAATGATAAAAACAAATTTTTTGATGCGGAGTGCTACTTGGCATAATTTTAATGTAATTCTTCTTAATTGTGGTATGAATATTCAGATCCGAAAGATTCAAGACAAAAGTTCATATTGACATAAAAATGATAATACTTCAAGCATACTAACTAAGCAATTGTGTCTTCTCAAAATAACATGACCAAAGAAAGTTCATCCCTACAAAATCATATGGTTTAGTCATGTTTCGTTTTTGTCACACAAGAATGCTCTCATCATGCACAACCCCGATGACAAGCCAAGCAATTGTTTCATACTTTAGTAATCTCAGACCTATAAACTTTCACGCAATATATGAGCGCAAGCCATGGACATAGCACTATGGGTGGAATAGAATATAATGAGGGGGGTTATGTGGAGAAGACAAAAAAGGAGAAAGTCTCACATCAACGAGGCTAATCAATGGGCTATGGAGATGCACATCGATTGATGTTAATGCAAGGAGTAGGGATTGCCATGCAACGGATGCACTAGAGCTATAAATGTATGAAAGCTCAACAAAAGAAACTAGTGGGTGTGCATCCAACTTGCTTGCTCACGAAGACCTAGGGCACTTGAGGAGGCCCATTGTTGGAATATACAAGCCAAGTTCTCTAATGAAAAATTCCCATTAGTATATGAAAGTGATAACATGAGGGACTCTCTACTATGAAGATCATGGAGCTACTTTGAAGCACAAGTGTGCTAAAAGGATAGTAACATTGTCCCTTCTCTCTTTTTCTCTCATTTTTTGGGGCCTTTTCTCTTCTTTTTTATGGCCTTTCTCTTTTTTTGGGCCTTCTCTTTTTTATGGCCTTTCTCCTTTTTTTATTTATTCCTCACTTGGGACAATGCTCTAATAATGATGATCATCACACTTCTATTTATTTACAACTCAATGATTACAACTCGATACTAGAACAAAGATGACTCTATATGAATGCCTCCGGCGGTGTACCGGGATATGCAATGAACCAAGAGTGACATGTATGAAAGAATTATGAACGGTGGCTTTGCCACAAATACTATGTCAACTACATGATCATGCTAAGCAATATGACAATGATGAATGTGTCATGATGAATGGAATGACGGAAAGTTGCATGGCAATATATCTCGGAATGGCTATGGAAATGCTATAATAGGTAGGTATGGTGGCTGTTTTGAGGAAGATATAAGGAGGTTTATGTGTGAAAGAGCGTATCATATCACGGGGTTTGGATGCACCGGCAAAGTTTGCGCCAACTCTCAATGTGAGAAAGGGCAATGCACGGTACCGCAGAGGCTAGCAAGGATGGAAGGGTGAGAGTGCGCATAATCCATGGACTCAACATTAGTCATAAAGAACTCACATACTTATTTAAAAAATCTACAAGTCATCAAAAACCTCATTACTACGCGCATGCTCCTAGGGGGATAGATTGGTAGGAAAAGACCATCGCTCGTCCCCGACCGCCACTCATAAGGAAGATAATCAAATAACACCTCATGTTTCAAATTTGTTGCATAACGTTTACCATGCGTGCATGCTACGAGACTTGCAAACTTCAACACAAGTATTTCTCAATTTCACAACTACTCAACTAGCACGACTTTGATATTATTACCTCCATATCTCAAAACAATCATCCAGCATCAAACTTCTCTTAGTATTCAAAACACTCTAAAGAAATTTTTACTAATCTTGAATCCCTAGCATATTAGGATTTTAAGAAAATTACCATGCTATTAAGACTCTCAAAATAATCTAAGTGAAGCATGAGAGATCAATAGTTTCTATAAAACAAATCCACCACCGTGCTCTAAAAGATATAAGTGAAGCACTAGAGCAAAACTATAAAGCTCAAAAGATATAAGTGAAGCACATAGAGCAAAACTATAGAGCTCAAAAGATATAAGTGAAGCACATAGAGTATTCTATCAAATTCCAAATTATGTATGGCTCTCTCAAAAGGTGTGTACAGCAAGGATGATTGTGGCACACTAACAAACAAAGACACAAATAACACAAGACGCTCCAAGCAAAACACATATCATGTGGTGAATAAAAATATAGATCCAAGTAAAATTACCGATGGAAGTAGACGAAAGAGGGGATGCCTTCAGGGGCATCCCCAAGCTTTGGATTTTAGGTGTCCTTAGATTATCTTGGGGGTGACATGGGCATCCCCAATCTTAGGCTCTTACCACTCCTTGTTCCATAATCCATCAAATCTTTACCCAAAACTTGAAAACTTCACAACACAAAACTTAAAGTAGAAAATCTCGTGAGCTCCGTTAGCGAAAGAAAATAAAAGACCACTTAAAGCTACTGTAATTAACTCATTCTTTATTTATATGGGTGTTATACCTACTGTATTCCAACTTCTCTATGGTTTATAAACTATTTTACTAGCCATAGATTCATCAAAATAAGCAAACAACACACGAAAAACAGAATCTATCAAAAACAGAACAGTCTGTAGTAATCTGTAGCTAGCGCAAGATCTGGAATCCCAAAAATTCTAAAATAAATTTATGGACGTGAGGAATTTATCTATTAATCATCTGAAAAAAGAATTAACTAAATATCACTTTCCAAATAAAAATGACAGCAGTTCTCGTGAGCGCTAAAGTTTCTGTTTTTTACAGCAAGTTCAACAAGACTTTCCCCAAGTCTTCCCAACGGTTCTACTTGGCACAAACACTAATTAAACACAAAAAACACAACCAAAACAGAGTATAGATAAATTATTTATTACTAACCATGAGCAAAAATCAAGGAATAAAATTAAAATTGGGTTGCCTCCCAACAAGCGCTATCGTTTAACGCCCCTAGCTAGGCATAACAAGCAAGAATAGATCTAGGTATTGCCATCTTTGGTAGGTAATCCATAAGTGGCTCTCATTATAGATTCATATGGTAATTTTATTTTCTTTCTAGGGAAGTGTTCCATGCCATTTTTAATGGAAATTGAAATCTTATATTCCCTTCCTTCATATCACTGACTGCACCAACCGTTCTAAAGAAAGGTCTACCGAGAATAATAGGGCAAGAAGGATTGCAATCTATATCAAGAACGATAAAATCTACAGGCACATAATTCCTATTTGCAACAATAAGAACATCATTAATTCTTCCCATAGGTTTCTTAATAGTGGAATCCGCAAGATGCAAGTTTAGAGAGCAATCGTCAAAATCACGGAAATCTAGCAAATCACACAAAGTTTTGGGAATAGTAGAGACACTAGCACCCAAATCGCACAAAGCATAAAACTCATAATCTTTAATTTTAATTTTAATAGTAGGTTCCCACTCATCATAAAGTTTTCTAGGGATAGAAACTTTCAACTCAAGTTTTTCTTCATAAGATTGCATCAAGGCATCAACGATATGTTCGGTAAAGGCTTTATTTTGACTATAAGCATGAGGAGAATTTAGCACGGATTGCAACAAGGAAATACAATCAGTTAAAGAGAAACTTTCATAATTAAATTCCTTGAAATCCAATATAGTGGGTTTAGCAACATCTAGGGTTTTAATTTCTTCAACCCCACTTTTATCAAATTTAGCATCAAGATCAACAAATTCTGAATTCTTGGAACGCCTTCTAGGTAAAGGTGGATCATATTCAGTCCCATCATTATCAAGATTAATATTGCAAAACAAAGATTTAATAGGGGACACATCAATAACTTTTAGATCTTCATCTTTATTTTCATAGGAATTGGAAGAACACGCTTTAATAAAGGCATCTTTCATAGCACGCGTCCTAGCGGTTCTTTCCTTGCACTCATCAATGGAAATTATCATGGCTTTGAGAGACTCATTGATATCATGCTTAGGAGGAATAGATCTAAGCTTTAAAGAATCAACCTCAAGAGAAATTCTATCAATGTTCCTAGCCAAATCATCAACTTTAAGCAATTTCTCTTCAAGCAAAGTATTAAAATTATTTTGTGAATTCATAAACTCTTTAATACTACTCTCAAATTCAGAGGGCATCTTATTAAAATTTCCATCAGAGTTGTTGTAGGAATTTCCATAATTATTAGAAGGATTACTAGGATAAGGCCTAGGATTAAAATTCCCTCTATACGCGTTGTTACCAAAATTATTCCTACCAACAAAATTCACATCCATAGATTCATTATTATTCTCAATCAAAGTAGACAAAGGCATATCATTAGGATCAGAAGAAACACTCTTAGTAGCAAATAATTTCATAAGTTCATCCATCTTTCCACTCAAAACATTAATTTCTTCTATCGCATGCACTTTTTTATTAGTGGATCTTTCAGTGTGCCATTGAGAATAATTAACCATAATATTATCTAGGACTTTAGTAGCATCTCCTAAAGTGATTTCCATAAAAGTGCCTCCCGCGGCCGAATCTAAAAGATTTCTAGAAGCAAAATTCAATCTGGCATAAAATTTTTGTATAATCATCCACAAATTCAAACCATGAGTAGGGCAATTATGTATCATTAATTTCATTCTCTCCCAAGCTTGTGCAACATGTTCATGATCAAGTTGCTTAAAATTCATAATATTGTTTCTAAGAGAGATGATCTTAGCGGGAGGAAAATACTTAGAGATAAAAGCATCTTTGCACTTGTTCCAATAATCAATACTATTTGTAGGCAAAGATGAAAACCAAGCTTTAGCACGATCTCTAAGCGAACAAGGAAATAGCTTCAATTTAACAATATAATTATCAACATCTTTCTTCTTTTGCATATCACATAAATCAACGAAGCTATTCAGATGAGTAGCGGCATCTTCACTAGGAAGGCCGGCAAATTGATCTTTCATAACAAGATTCAACAAAGCAGTATTGATTTCATAAGATTCAGTATTGGTAAGAGGAGCAATCGGAGTGCTAAGGAAATCATTATTGTTGGTATTGGTGAAGTCACACAATTTGGTATTATCTTGAGCCATCGCGACAAACAAGCAATCCAACACATGAGCAAACAAAAGGCAAATGGGCAAAAAGAGGCAAATCGAGAAAGAGAGGGAGGATAGAGAGAGAGGGGGTGAATAAAACGGCAAGGGTGAAGTGGGGGAGAGGAAAACGAGAGGCAAATGGCAAATAATGTAATGCGAGAGATAGGGATTGTGATGGGTACTTGGTATGTTGACTTTTGCGCAGACTCCCCAGCAACGGCGCCAGAAATTCTTCTTTCTACCTCTTGAGCACTGCGTTGGATTTCCCCGAAGAAGAGAGGATGATGCAGCAAAGTAGCGTAAGTATTTCCCTCAGTTTTTGAGAACCAGGGTATCAATCCAGTAGGAGGCTACGCGCGAGTCCCTCGTACCTACACAAAAACAATAGCTCAACCCAACCAACGCGATTAGGGGTTGTCAATCCCTTCACGGTCACTTACGAGAGTGAGATATGATAGATGATAGATAATATTTTTGGTATTTTTGGTATAGAGATGCAAAGTGAAAAGTAAAAGGAAAAGTAAAAAAATCAAAGCAATAATAAAGTGATGGAGATTGATATGATGAGAATAGACCCGGGGGCCATAGGTTTCACTAGTGGCTTCTCTCAAGAGCATAAGTATTCTAAAGTGGGTGAACAAATTACTGTTGAGCAATTGGCAGAATTGAGCATAGTTATGAGAATATCTAGGTATGATCATGTATATAGGCACCACGTCCGAGACAAGTAGACCGACTTCTGCCTGCATCTACTACTATTACTCCACTCATCGACCGCTATCCAGCATGCATCTAGAGTATTAAGTTAAAATAGAGTAACGCCTTAAGCAAGATGACATGATGTAGAGGGATAGTTTCATGCAATATGATAAAAAAAACCATCTTGTTATCCTTGATGGCAACAATACAATACGTGCCTTGCTGCCCCTTCTGTCACTGGGAAAGGACACCGCAAGATTGAACCCAAAGCTAACACTTCTCCCATTGCGAGAAAAACCAATCTAGTAGGCCAAACCAAACTGATAATTCGAAGAGACTTGCAAAGATAACCAATCATACATAAAAGAACTCAGGGAAGATTCAAATATTATTCATAGATAGACTTGATCATAAACCCACAATTCATCGGTCTCAACAAACACACCGCAAAAAGAAGATTACATCGAATATATCTCCACGAGAGAGGGGGAGATCATTGTATTGAGATCCAAAAAGAGAGAAGAAGCCATCTAGCTACTAACTATGGACCCGAAGGTCTAAGGTAAACTACTCACACTTCATCAAAGAGGCTTTGATGATGATGTAGAAGCCCTTCGTGATCGATTCCCCTTCCGGTGGAGCTCCGGAACAGGCCCCAAGATGGGATCTCGTGGATACAGAAAGTTGCGGTGGTGGAATTAGGTTTTTGGCTCCGTCTCTGATCGTTTGGGGGTACGTAGGTATATATAGGAGGAAGGAGTACGTCGGTGGAGCTTCGAGGGGCCCATGAGGCAAGGGGCGCACCCTCCACCCTCGTGACCGCCTTGTGGCTTTCTTGACGGAGGGTCCAAGTCTCCTAGGTCTTATCTGATGAGAAAATCACGTTCCCGAAGGTTTCATTCTGTTTGGACTCCGTTTGATATTCTGTTTCTCCGAAACACTGAAATAGGCAAAAAAAACAGGAATTCTGGGTTGGGCCTCCGGTTAATAGGTTAGTCCCAAAAATAATATAAAATTGGAAAATAAAGCCCAATATAGTCCAAAACAGTAGATAATATAGCATGGAGCAATCAAAAATTATAGATACGTTGAAGACGTATCATGGGCCTGTTTAGTTGATGCGTATACAAGATTTTTTTTATTTATTATATACGTCAACAAATGATTCTAGCAGACGTAACCGTTGGATGTCAATCCAGCGGCCGTCGTGTTTCTTCAATCTCTGATCTTCTTGCTCCAGCCGCCAAAGCAGCGCCGGCCGGACCGCCTACTCCCGCCTCCCGTGGCCGGCTGTGCTGCCGCATAGGCCTCAGCGCCCCCTACTACTCCCACCGCTGGCCAGGGCATCCCTCTACTCACCCACACCCCCTGTTATTCTGTGGCGAAGGCAGCCTCACACCGCAGCCGAACCGGTGAACCCTCGTACTCCTCTCCGCGCGGGCTTCCAGTGCCGTGTCTCCCCCGGCTCCGTGTCGTCCCCTTCCTAGGCCTCGCCATCGTCCACCTCCGTGGTGCTCTTGGAGCGGCGTGGTCAATGTGGTCAACGACCGACTTCCATTGGAAGAGTACCGTACGTGCAGAGGCTGACATCTGGGTCCACGGCAGCCGCAAGGAAGTGCCTCCTTATTATGCGTAAAATAATTATTCCTCCACCTGACAACAGGGACCCACCGGACGGGCCACCAGTATTTCGCGAAAAAAACGTTTCCCCCTGACTGCTGGGACCCACAGGACGGGCCACTGTATTTCGCGAAAAAAATGTTCCCCCCGCTGTCAGCTCAGACCCACCGGAAGTGCCTCCTTATTACGCACAAAAAAATGAATACCCCGCTGCTAGCTGGGACCCACCTTGGTGGGAGGCTGACTTGTGGGCCTACTAAGTTGACTGGGACGGAGACCTTTGTCAACTTTAGTCAATATATGAACGATTCTAGCTCCAGTGACCGTATGATGTCCATCCAATGGCCGTAGTGCTTCTTCAACCTCTGGTCTTCTTGCTCTAGCCGCCCAAAGCAGCGCCGGTCGTGCTGCCTGCTCCTGCCGCCCGTGGCCGGCTGTGATGCCGCGGAGGCCTCACCGCCCCCTACTACTCCCACCGCTGGCCAGGCCAT
This sequence comes from Triticum aestivum, assembly GCF_018294505.1. Lineage (NCBI taxonomy): Eukaryota > Viridiplantae > Streptophyta > Magnoliopsida > Poales > Poaceae > Triticum > Triticum aestivum. The sequence continues at coordinate 635,699,436 of NC_057797.1, read as the reverse complement.
CCCTCTACGCACCCATACCCCCTGTTATTCTGCGGTGACGGCAGCCTCACACCGCAGCCGAACGAGTGAACCCTCATACTCCTCTACGCGTGGGCATCCACTACCGCGTCTTCCCCGGCTCCGCGTTGTCCCCTTCCTAGGCCTCGTCGTCGTCCACCACCCTGGTGCTCTCGGCGCGGCGTGGTCAACATGGTCAAGGAATGGCTTCCATCGAACGTGGACTGTATGTGGAGAGGCTGACAGCTGGGTCCACGTCCGCAGCAAGGAAGTGCCTCCTTATTACGCGCAAATAATTATTCCTCCACCTCACAGCGGGGACCCACCGGACGTGCCACCGTATTTCGCGAAAAAAATGTTTCCCCTGACTGTTGGGACCCACCAGTTACATCTTCGCATGCAAGGAAGTGCGTCCGAAAAAAAACGATTCGCCCACCTGACTGCTAGGACCCACCAGCTACATCTTCGCACGCAAGGAAGTGCGTCCGAAAAAAACGATTCGCCCCCCTGACTATTGGGACCCACCAGCTACATCTTCGCACGCAAGGAAGTGCGTCCGGGCAAAAAAAACAAAACAATCCCCCCTGACTGCTGGGACCCAGCAACTACACCTTCACACGCAAGGAAGTACGTCCGGGTAAAACAAAAACAAAACGATTCGCCTCCCCTGACTGTTGGGACCCACCAGCTACATCTTCGCAGGCAAGGAAGTGCCTGGTAGTCGGGACCCACCTGGTCGAAGCGTATGTAGCGTTGCCATTCTGGTCGCGAACGTGTACGTACATATATACTGGTCGATGTAGAGGCGCGCACGTGTCGTAGTAGAGGCGCGCACGTAGCATGTACATGTACATACAGCGGACAGGGTGCAAGAAAGAAAATACAGCCACATACGTACATACGGGCAGGGTCTCGAACGCGTACTCGCGCATACGTACGGCCAGGGCTCGTGTACATGGCTGGGTCGGAACGGAGAAACAACGTCGTCGCCGTGTTCATGGGGAGGCAACGGAATGTGTCGTGTTCAGGGGGAGGCAACGGAATGCGTTGTGTTCATCGAGAGGCAACGGAACGCGTGGGAGCCAACCGGCTGGGTCGGAACGGAATGCGTGGTCGTGTTCATCGGGAGGGCTTGGACGGAACAGGCGATGGAAACGAGGCCTGGCGTACCGCAAAACAGAGGAACCGGCCTTGTGTTCGACCGGCCACGTTCGAAACGGGATCCTGTTCATCGGGAGGGGTCTGGCGTACCGCAAAACGGAGGAAACGGGCCTCCTACGGTCGAAATGGGGGTCCTGTTGATCAGGAGGGGTGTGGCGTACCGCAAAACGGGACTCCACGGGATACTGTTCATCTCCACTGTCGACCTCCTCCAGCCTCCACGGGCTACCGTCGACCTCCTCCAGCCTCCACGGGCTCCTATTCATCCAGCCTCCACCGTGCGCTACTCCACCGGCTACTATTCAACCACCCCTCCACGGGCACCCCTCCACCGTCTACTGTTCTTCCAGCCCTCCACACCACAGGGTCCTGTTCAACCACCCCTTCATGGGCACCCCTCCACCGTCTACTGTTCATCTAGCCCTCCACACCACGGGGTCCTGTTCATCTAGAGGCAACGCCACCGCTCACTGTCCATCCAAACCCCCCCGCAATGCTCACTGTTCATCCAATCGATCGGCTTCAGTTAGCAGCAGTAGCGAAGGAATCGCTCGATCGGGTTCAGTTAACAGCCATCGATCGATCGCTCGGGTTCAGTAACGCGTAGCCTGCAGTGCAATAGCTTGGGTTCAGTTAGAGCCCAACGCATCGCTCGGGTTCAGTTAGAGCCAATGCCTCGCACACACGCGCGTACGTGTATGAGAGAAACGTGCATCACTTGGCCCCCGACCTCCCACTGTAACCGGGAACTCCCCAAAATTTTCCTCGCCCTCGCTTCTACCACGGTTTTTTCCGTCATGGATGGCCCAAAGAATGTCATGCAGCTGCGTCTCCGGCCCGCCCAGGACAAAAAGCCCATTTTCTGTCATGATTTTTTGTCATAGAAGTAGGAGCCCACCACATCTATGATGGTACCAGGTTTTGTCACAATTATCGTCATAGAAGTGTCATATGTATGATAGAATTTTTTTTCGTTTGGCCCAAAATGTAACGGATGTGTCTTTTTTTTGTAGTGAGGGGGAAGGGGGGATCCTATTCCTTTTTTCCTTTCCTCCTTCCCCTTTTCTACTCCAATTTGGCCAACCCATATGGGGGGCACACCAGCCCCTTTGTGGCTGGTGTGTTTCCCCTCTTGGCCCATAAGGCCCATATCTTTTGCCGGGGGTGCCCTAAACCCCTTCCAGTGACCCGATAAGTACCCGGTGCATCCCGAAAAATTTCCGGTGTCCGAATACCATCGTCCTATATATCAAATATTTACCTCTCGACCAAGATTATTCGTCATTTATGTGATCTCATCCGGGACTCCAAACAACATTCGGTCACCAAATCACATAACTCATATAATACAAAATCGTCATCGAACGTGAAGCGTGCGGACCCTGCGGGTTCGAGAACTATGTAGACATGACCGAGACACCTCTCCGGTCAAGAACCAATAGCGGAACCTGGATGCTCATATTGGTTCATACATATTCTACGAAGATATTTAGAGGTCGAACCGTTATGACAACATACGTTATTCCCTTTGTCATCGGTATGTTACTTGCCAGAGATTCGATAGTCCGTATCTTCATACCTAGTTCAATCTCGTTACCGGCAAGTCACTTTACTCATTCCGTAATACATCATCCTGCAACTAACTCATTAGTCACATTGCTTGCAAGGCTTATTATGATGTGCATTACCGAGAGGGCCCAGAGATACCTCTCCAATACTCGGAGTGACAAATCCTAATATCAATCTATGGCAACCCAACAAACACCTTCAGAGATACCTAGAGAGCATCTTTATAATCACCCGGTTACATTGTGACGTTTGATAGCACACAAGGTATTCCTCCGGTATCCGTGAGTTGCATAATCTCATAGTCGAAGGAATATGTATTTTACATGAAGAAAGAAATAGCAATAAAACTGAATGATTAATATGCTAAGCTAACGGATGGGTCTTGTCCATCACATCATTCTCCTAATGATGTGATCCCATTCATCAAATGACAACACATGTCTATGGTTAGGAAACTTAACCATCTTTGATTAACGAGCTAGTCTAGTAGAGGCTTACTAGGGACACTGTGTTTTGTCTATGTATCCACACATGTATCAAGTTTCTGGTTAATACAATTCTAGCATGAATAATAAACAATTATCATGATATAAGGAAACATAAATAACAACTTTATTATTGCCTCTAGGGCATATTTCCTTCAGATCGAACTCCATGAAAAATCTTCCAAATAAAAAAACACGAAACAGGGCCGACCCTATAGCTAGTTCGCAGAGTAGGCGCCAAAGTCAGCTCCGGCAAGTCGGTTTTTTCGGCACAAGCTCATCCCGAATGGCTCTCTCGATAGGTGCAAGGCTCGTTGGGTCCTTCGAGGATTTGCACAACATGCCGATGTTGACTTCTTGGAGACTTTCTCTCTCGTTATCAAACCCTCCACGATCTGTGTCGTCTTACAGCTTTCCGTCTCTCGCCAATGGCCCGTACATCAGCTTGAGGATTTGCACAACATGCCGATGTTGACTTCTTGGAGACTTTCTCTCTCGTTATCAAACCCGCCACGATCTGTGTCGTCTTACAGCTTTCCGTCTCTCGCCAATGGCCCGTACATCAGCTTGACATCAACAATGCTTTCCTGTACAGTCATCTCTAGGAGCGTGTTCTTTGCCAGCATCCGATTGGTTTCCTTGACCCTCAACGTTCGGATGACGTCTGCCTACTATCACATCCTTGTATGGCCTGAAGCAGGCTCCTCACGCGTGCTATCAACGCATTGCATCGTTCCTTGCTGCTCTCGGATTTTGTAGCACTATCTCTGACACGTCTTTATTTGTGCTCCATAGAGCTGATCATGTCGCCATGCTCCTTCTGTATGTTGATGATATTATCATCACTGCATCCAGAGAGGACCGACATCATTAGTCGTATTGGCTCTGAGTTTCGGTTGAAGGACCTAGGCGCATTGCACTTCTTCCTCGGCATTAATGTGCGACGCGATGCCTTTGGGTTTTTCCTCCATCATGGGCATTATGCTCTTGACCTGTTGGACCGTGCTGGCATGACCGACTGCAAGACGGTTGCCACACCTGCGGAGGCCAAGCCAAAACTTTCTGCTATAGCTGGACAGCTGCCACCGACGCTGCTCTCTACTGCAGTTTAGTTGGTGCACTTTAGTACCTTACGCTCACTAGATCAGACATTCAGTTTGCGGTACAGCAAGTTTTCTTGCACGTGCACTCACCTCGTGATGTTCACTGGTCTCTGGTCAAGAGCATCCTACGGTACATTCACGGCACGCCAACTATGGTCTCTGTCTTCGTGCGTCCGCCTCCATCGAGCTTCTCACCTACACGGATGTTGGATTGGGATGGTTGTCCTGACACCCGACGATCCACGTCGGGATACTGTGTCTTCTTCGGCGACTCGCTTGTCTTGTGGTCCTCTAAGCGGTAGCCCACCATCTCCCGCTCGAGTGCCAAGGCCGAGTACCGCGATGTCGCCAACGCAGTCGCTGAGACCTCTTGGCTGTGTCACCTTCTTGGTGAACTTCGGGTCTCTATCCCGAGGGCTACGGTGATTTTTGTTGACAATGTTTCGGACACCTATCTGGCGGCAAATCCGATGGAACATAAACACACCAAACATATTGAACTCGATGTTCAATTCATCCATGAGAAGGTTCAGTTGGGCCAGCTTCATGTTCTTCACGTCCCGACTACCCAATAGTTTGCCAACATTATGGCTAAGGGGTTGCCAACCACCACATTCCAAGAGTTCTGATCCAGTCTTTGCATCGCCAACGTTGACGCTTCAACTGCGCGGGGGGGGGGGGGGGGGGGGGTTGAACGTGATTATTCCCAATTGATATTCCTATGATCTCTATCCTTGTATAGATTGACTTCTAGAGATATGGTAGGGTTAGCTGACTTGTCACACAAGACATCTCTTGTATATATTGTAACAGACTTCAATGGATACAATTGTTGAAAGGATCGATATGGTTGACAAGAGGGGGGGGGGTGAATAGACAACTAACAATTTTTAGCTTTTCTTGACCAAATTAAACTTAGCATCAAAATAGGTTGTCTAGATGTGCAACTAGGTGAGCAACCTATATGATACAACAACAACAAGCACACAAGCAAGCAAGGGATACAACACAATAAAAGCTTGCACAAGTAAAGGTAAGAGATAACCAAGAGTGGAGCCGGTGGAGACGAGGATGTGTTACCGAAGTTCCTTCCCTTTGAGAGGAAGTACGTCTCCATTGGAGCGGTGTGGAGGCACAATGCTCCCCAAGAAGCCACTAGGGCCACCGTATTCTCCTAACGCCCTCACACAATGCGAGATTCCCTGATTCCACTATTGGTGCCCTTGAAGGCGGCAACCGAACCTTTACAGACAAGGTTGGGGCTATCTCCATAACTTAATTGGAGGCTCCCAACGGCACCACGAAGCTTCACCACAATGGAATATGGCTCCATGGTGACCTCAACCGTCTGGGGTGCTCAAACACCCAAGAGTAACAAGATCCGCAAGGGATTAGTGGGAGAATCAAATTTCTCTTGGTGGAAGTGTAGATCGGGGCCTTCTCAACCGATCCCTAGAAAATCAACAAGTTTGATTGGCTAGAGAGAGAGAGAGAGAGAGAGAGAGAGAGAGAGAGAGAGAGAGATCAGGAGAAAATGGAGCTTTGAGCAACAATGGAGCTTGGGAGGGAAGAGGTGGTCTTCTTGGGAAGAAGACCCCCTTTATATAGTGGGGGAAAAGATCCAACCGTTATCCCCTCACTCAGCCCGCGCGGCGCGGTACTACTGCACACAGATGCGGTACTGCCGCAAAGGGTTGCGGTACTACCGCTTGCGCGGTAGTGACCAGATGAGGGCCTGTTGCATAGGGCAATGAGCGGTAGAACCGTTGGAGCGGTACTACCGCGTGCCCCTACGGTACTACCATAAGGCAGGGCTCAACTGGCGTTGGAAATGCATGGAATAAATAAATTACTTCCGTACCTACTTCTGCTGAGTTTGGAGTTGTGTAAAAATCCGGCACGGTACTACCGCTCACAGGGAGCGGTACTACCACGTAGGAGCGGAAGTAAAAAAATTACATCTGCGCCTACTTCTGCATGCGTCAGTGTCAGGACTAGAGGCAGCGGTACTACCGCTCACCAGGAGTGGTACTACCGCTGGGCCCTGCGGTACTACCGCATGCCCCTACGGTACTACTGCTCCTTGAGCGGTACTACCGCACTCCCCAGACGCTTTAGCATTTGGCAGCCTTCATATCGCAGAGACATGGATAAACAGACGGTGCTCCATCGAAGCGAAGGAAAGGTGGTGCAAAGGAACATATGTGTACGTGTTGATTCCACCCTAACCTTTTCGAAACGGCCCCCTCTTAATAGTATGGCTTTCCTATGACTCAAATCCACCGAAAAGAAACATAGAGAATCGCCATCTTCGATAGGCTCTGAGGGGCACCGAAATGTCTTGTGCGTAGACATGAGATATCTGAAATGCTCAATGCACACGATTAGTCTGCAAATGCACTGTCATCAATCACCAAAACCACTTAGGGAGAAATATGCCCTTACAATTGTGTTGCATCCAATACCTTTCTACACATGGGCTCATTTTTCTCCTAATGGGTTATTTTTGTACATGTCAAGTGGCCCACGCAGTGGAGATGATAAGTGTAATTGCAAATATATATTTTATTTTTTGGCCCCACACAAATAATTTTGATATAAGCAAATGAGCTCTCAAAAAATCTGAAGGTTTCAAATTATTTTCTGTGACAGTCAGACCTGTCGCAGAAAATGCGCATGCGTAATGCCGGCCGAATACATCGCCAAAAGTCAGCCCGGAATGTCGCCAAAGTTGCCAAGGGCGCTACGCGAGGGGGTTGGGGGGCTTGTGACAGTGGACCGTCACGAAAAATGATCTTTGGCGACGTTTCATGTTTCGTCACCAGGGTTTTTGTCATTGAATAGAGCAAATTTTGTAGTGACATATGTGGCTTAATTGCTGAGATACTTGTGTAGTCGAGCTTCCAACAAGTTCTGCCCTTATAAGTGCTTTGTGCCTTTATGGCATGACGCAACTCCAGGCCAGGGATTTGAACATCTAGGCTGAGTTTATGGATACTGCAGCGTCGGTTCCGGTCCTTGAGCGACCACTCGAGGAGGAGCTGCAGGTGCGGCGGCGAGGGCAGCGCCGGTTCACAGTCTTAGGCGACCACTTGAGGAGGAGCTCTAGGTGCACCTTGTACTCCTCATCTGTCGCCACCTCCTCCTTGAGGAGGTGCGGCTGCAGCTGTTGTGCCTCCTGCTCCTCCTCATCGCTAGAGGATAGGATGATCTCCTCCTTCCCGTAGGAGCCGGACGCTATTTAGGATGTGGTCCAGTAGAGTGACTGCAGCGGCGCCACGATCTGGATCCGAAAGTAGATCTGGAGCCACCACCTGCGGGCATGGAGAATCAAGACTTCGGCATCGTTAACGACGGTGAGTGGAGATGAAGAAGAGGGATCGGCAATGAGCGGAGAGAAGAGGATGTGTGGTGTGGTGTGGACGACGCTGAAGCCATGCTTAAATAGTCATGGTTAGGCACACACGGATGGGCAGCCGGCTTTGCGATGCACCATCTAGAGTAGGCTTCTTGACCACCTCTTCGGCACTGAAGTGGTGGTGCCCGCCCGCCTGATCGGGTCACACTGACCGACATCAATGTCATGGATTCACGTCCGCTCTAGAGCCGGCTGACCGGTATGAATGCATAACAACTGCTTCACGCGAAGAGGTTTTTTTACGAAGAGGGTATTGAGTGGGTGTGGTGGTCATACGCGTATGTGGCAGACATCCAGACTTCCACAAACCTTCTTTGGTTTGCGTCCGGTTTGCGGACGTTGGGTGGCTTGCATTGTCGGGACACATGAATCCAGATATTTGATGCGTTTTGAGGAGACGGCCTGAGTAGTCCTATTTAGAGCATCTACAGTTGGGCCCCCTAAACTGGCCTCAAACGCCCGGGCGGCCCGTCCGGTCACTGACCGTCACGAAATCTGACCCAGACGGGCGCCTCAAACGTCCGGGCTGATCGGCACCCCTCATATCCGGCCCAAATATTGGGCGGATATTGTCGCGCCCGGGCGCGCCCGCCACGTTAGACTGATGGCGGGTCCCATGCGGAATCATCATTTGGAAACCCAACGGTCCGAAACTCGTCTCCTCCGTCAGACTGATGTCGTCACATGGCGCCGCTCTGACGGGCCATGTAGTGCCTAGCCCGGCTATTTAAGTCAACCGCCGGCATCAAACCCTATCATCCACATTTTTCTTCACCTGTCCGCCATCGCCGCCACTTTCCACTCCCCATCCGCCTAGTAGCCATGCCCCCACACCACTGGGTGAGTAGCTACCCATTTCTAACGCCTGAGCGCCAGCTAGAGCTCCTTGAGCAGATCCGGGCAAGGCACGAAGCCCGGATCGCCGCGGAGCTACCTCCGGATGCAGTGGATCTGGGGGAGGGGACGAGGAGGAGGAGGAGGAGGAGGAGGATGTGGGCTCGCTGGCGATGCGGATCTACAGGCGGAGCAGCAGGCCATCCTCGATGCCCTCCACTCGGAGTCGGCTGCGGAGGCCAGATGCCGTCACCAGCAGAAGATGGAGGCGCAACAGGCCGCGGATGAGGCGAAGATGCTTGCCTACATGGATGAGGTCGAGCAGGAGGAGGATGAGCCGGAGGCCTCCTACGAGCCCACCTAGCACCCCGACACCGACGCACATCTCTGACAACGAAGATTAGCTAGGGTAGTACATGGTATGTAGTACGTAGGATTTTTTTTTGCATGTATTGTATGGATTTAGGGCTTGAAACATGAAAACTCGGATGCAGAATGATTAATTTAAGGCGTGGCCGATCACTGCTCGAGGATGCGTCCGGTCACGTCCGCGGGTGTTTGAGAGATGGATTTTGTCTAATGCTCTTAAGAGGCGCACGCCTTCCGCCAAAGACCTTTCTCTCTCTAGCCTCAAAGATGCTACGCTAGGATAGGAATGGTAGGCATGCTACAAGTTGCAGGGTAATAGGTACCCGATTGTAGGTTCTCTCTATCTACACCACTTGGCTCTGTAATCCTGTAGGCCATCATTCTTTCAATCACAGCTAGCTCCAATGGCGTCATTTTTTTCACAATAACTTGCCTACCCCTGTTTTCTTTGGTGCTAATATTATAGCGAATATTCAGGTTTTATGCGCATTGTCCTCACGCGAGAACTGGGTTGGTAGCCCTCTCGGTCACATACTACAACATATCACGACCAATTCAAGCACGGGTGGGAATCTTGGTTCTAGTAGTATAAATGCTTTGAGAAATCAACCTATATATGAACTTTTCTCGGTAGAAGTAAGTAGCAGCTAGAATGTCAGTGTGACCACAAGGTTAGATCATGTAGTTTCTACTACTACCTAGTTGCTCATGCCAGTGATGCCACCCTCTCAAAACCAACATGATTAAAGTTAAGTTGACCTAGATGCTCATGACTGCTGCTTTGCCAGAACTGTCCTGCATGCTTAACGGCGTAGTATACTGTATGCCATGCAGGGCTAGGTAGCTTGGCAACGGCTGCTGGCTCTAGCCAGCCTCCGTATACGCCTCGATCGGAGCAGCTAACTGTACGGCGGCGCAGGCGTGAAACAAAGCGGAGCTCTCAGCTGGCCAGGCCAGGCCAGCCACCGAGCTCCGTTTCCTCCGCAGCCCATTTCCGCTGTCACGTTGAGTCTCCCCATGCAAGAAAAGGGCGCCGGCGACGGCGAGGTAAAGGCGTTGGACAGACACGCCACTATAAGCAGTGTCATGCAGAGGCACCTTTGTGCTGGACCGACCGGACTTGCCTGCGCACATTTGCGAGATGCCGACACGCACCTGAGCTAAAGTGCACGCGGGTCCGCCGCTGCAAATCGCTACTATAGGAGTATAAGTAGTGTGTGCTTAAGGAGTAAAGGCCAGCTCTCTAGCCGGCCGGCAGCGCCACACCTAGTACATGCATGCCCGCCGCGCGAGAAGACGACACGGGGACGCGTTCGGTTGGGCCGGGCGTTCGGATCAACCGGTCCCCAACGAACGAATCCTCCCTTTGGCTCCCGCCCGTTCTGCCTTGTACGTGCTTCTTTTCTCTGGGCACCGGCCGGGCTACGGCGGGCGCGGCAGCGGCAGCGGGCTAGCCACCGCCACCGGCCGGCCGGGGACCATGCGTCCGTCCATTTGGTCTCATTCGCGCGCGCGAGAGAGAGACACCGGCCCCGTACGCACGGCCAGGCGGCGGGGGGCACGCATTGACGTCGACGCAGGGAGCGAAACCCCATGCATGGCGCGCAGGCCCCCAAGCTGCTGGCTAGCTAGCCGCTCAGGCAAGGGGACGAGGGTTTACGTACGTACTTAGTAGGCATCTGCATCACGCCGGCCGGAGGGGAATCAATTCGCCAGGTAGTAGCCCATGTAGCCTGCGGGTGTCTGTGCATGCGATGCCATGATCGACGCTGCGATTTCACTGCTAGCCCCGCCCAGGCCCAGGCTTGGCACCGGCGGGCAGCCGCTAATCAATCAACGGCGGCAAACAAAACAAAAACCGAAGCTAGATAATCGGAGAAGCCAGTCAATAAATCAAAAAAAAAATGCATGGCCTCTGCGAGGGCGGACCGGACAGACGCGCTCCGGCTAGAATCGCTGTCCGCTTTGACCGCGGGAGGCCCGCCAGATCACCAAGATTCACACAGTGATGGACAAGCGATCATCGGCCGATTCGAGCGCGGAACAGGACTGTGGGCACTGTGGTGCCGAACGCGCCGAGCGAGCTGCCACCAGAGCAAAGCAGGCCAGAGACGACGTCCCGGAGCGGGCGGTCAGGTGGGCCGGCCCACTGCGGCGGGCGGGCGATGGATCCCCACCACGCATTCCGGCCCTGCCCGCTTTTCAGAGGGAACAGTCCCAAGATGCTAGCTACCGGGCACTGTTGCAGCCACTGTTCCCTGTCCATGGAGAGGAGAGAGCGGGACTGGACGCTTTGGCTTTATTGCCCCCCTCGGCTTTCCCAATCTGCCCCTCACTCACTCGCCCTGCTACCTCCCTCCATTCCCATTCCTTGCCTCTCTCGCCCGCTCTGGCTCTCGCGCGGGCGAGCAGGAGCAGGTGGGGATCCCGGCTTTCAAATCACCAGAGGCAACGACGACGACGACGACGACGACAGACGACAGATCCGAGGCTTTCTCGAATCGGGCAGGTCAATCAAATCCACCAGGAGTGCCCATCAAATCAAATCGCCTCACCTCAACTCATCACGTCTCGTCGACAAGACTAGAGTATATGCGCATCCATTCATCCATCCATCCCCACTGCCGTTTCCCCCACTATATAAACCCCCTCCCATCCCCACCACTGCTCACCCCTCTCCTCTCCTCTCCTCTCCTCTCCTCCGGCGTCTTCCTCCCCCCACCCCCTCTCCTGATCAAAGCGCACGCCGAGCAAGCTAGCTAGCAGGTGGTGGTGGGCGCATACACATACGCTTACTGTACGCGACGCGGCTTTGCTTGTGGCCACCACCATGATGTCGTCGCCCGCGGAGTCCGAGACCAGCTTCTTCCCGGACCACCTCGCGGAGCAGCAGCAGCAGCAGCCCCCCTTCGCCGAGCAGGAGCAGCTGTGCTACGTCCACTGCAACTTCTGCGACACCATCCTCGCGGTACGCCTCCGTTAGATTAGCTCCTGAGTTCGCTCGTTTCCACCCTCTCTCGTCTCACAATCTTGTTCGTCGTCCGTGTGGCGTGTGCATGCAGGTGGGCGTGCCGTGCAGCAGCCTCTTCAAGACGGTCGCCGTGCGATGCGGCCACTGCGCCAACCTGCTCTCCGTCAACCTCCGGAACCTCCTGCTCCCGGCCACCGCCAACCAGCTCCCCTTCAGCCCGTCGCTCCTCTCCCCGACCTCGCCGGCGTCGCCGCACGGGCTCCTGGTATGAATATATACCTACCTATCATTATGCGTTGGATTCTTAACTTGTACAGCGTCTTTGAACTGATGGCAGATATTTGCTAACTTAACTCGACTCCTGCAGGATGAAATGTCGTCGTTCCAAGCGCCGTCGAGCCTACTGACTGATCAGGCCAGCCCCAACGTGAGCAGCATCACCAGCAGCAGCAACAGCTGCGCCATCAACACGCCGGCCATGTCCATGATGCCGCCGCCGGAGAAACCCGCGCAGAGGGAGACCCCGCAGAGGAAGAGCGCTGCGTCTGGGACTAAGCGTAAGTGCCGAGCTCAGTTCTGCTACCGGTCGTACGTACTAGCTACTAGTCAAAGCACCTTCATGCCCTGGGACTGGGAGAAGAGAGCTCCGGGCGCCGGAGCATGCATGTGCAGCTGCACTGTTCTTGGTAGCACGCCACGCATAGCATACAGCTCCTCTTTATGCATTCTGTCTCTCTTTTAAGGATTCTTTCTGGGCGGTCAAAGGAGTTTTTGAGTGGAAGAGGCCGGATGAATAGTTTGCTCACCCGCTCAATAGTACCTTTTGTCCGTGGAGGTTTTTTACCCCAAACTCCAACGTTAACATATGCACAGTGTGTGATACTATATGCATATAGGAGAACTAAACTAAATAAATGCAGTGAGCATTAGGAATCAGAAACATAATCAGCTCTCTAAGTTAGGTATACGACTCTAGGGGTACCAAATGGGCCACCAGGATGCATTTGTCTGATCCTTCTCCTTGATCCGTGCTGTTCCTGAAGCTACCAAGTGTTTCTCCTTATTTAATTTTAATGCTGCTTGCCGTGATTCTGCAGATCCAGAGAAGCGGCAGAGAGTTCCCTCGGCATACAACCGATTCATCAAGTGAGTGATCACTGATCAGTGCATGGTTCATTCTAGTTCCCCGTCTTAGCTTGCATCTTCTCTCTGGCAAAATGCATATGCATGATGCATGGGTTCCTATGTATGTATATGCAGAGACGAGATTCAGCGTATCAAGGCCAACAATCCGGACATCACCCACAGGGAGGCTTTCAGCGCAGCTGCCAAGAATGTAATGCACTTCATCTTCTCTATTTCTCAATACACATTTTGATCGGATCCGGTTCGATCTTTGATTTGTTCAATGCTTTGTGTATTTCTCATCGATCGTCTGTATGCATCAGTGGGCTCATTTTCCACACATCCATTTCGGTCTGATGCCGGACCAAGGCCTGATGAGGAAGACCAGCATCCAAAGCCAGCTGGTAAGTAAAGGAGGCCCTAAAACCTAATCCTATATATAGTATCTATGTCCGTGCAGAATCAGATTGAGCTAACGAGCATAGGCCCTGAGCAGCTAGCACTTATGTTCCCCTTTGTGCTGTGTACGTAGGACGGAGCTGGGGATTGCATGCTCTTCAAGGACAAGTCTCTACGCAGCGGCGGCGGCCGCAGCAGCCACAGCGGCATCTAGCATGGGCGCCACTCCGTTTTAGCGTCTTCCCATAGAATATATTGCCTTAATTTCGCTGCATTCTAGCTAGGGTGCTGGGGGGATCATATGAGATCTTGAGATGTATCGTATCGTATCTACGAGTACTCCTCTAGTTTTCGTTGTTTCTTCCTGTCCTTTGCCCTTTCCCTAGTCCTATATGTTCGCCTATCAGCTAATGAGGTTGCTGTGTTTGCCACCTCTTATCTTATGGACATAAAATAGATCGATCTAGTTGCCTCACATTATCGTTTTAAATTAGTTCATAATCCTAACTCCTTACTTCGGCTTTCTACTAATTACATGTCTGCTGAATAATTGAACATGTGCGGGTTTTTTATCCTTCGAATTCCTCAAATTACTAGTGACATGTATGTTACTATAGGATTTTGGATCTTTCAACATGACACTAGTAATAAAGAGCTCAAATCATACTCACTCCATTTTTTTAAGTCAAACTACACAAAGTTTGACCAAATTTATATCAAAAAAATATAAACATCTACAAAACTAAAACTACGTAGTATGAAAATATATTTCACAATGCATCCGATAATATTGACTTCATATTGTTAACATCGATATTTTTTAATATGAAGTTAGTCAGAGTTTACGAAACTTGACTTTGACTAAATTTATATGCAAACCAAAAAGAAACGAGGGAGTATTACCTCCGTCCTGAAAAAGTTGTCTTAGATATGGATGTATCTAGACAATAGACCGAGGGAGTATGAAATTTGAGGAACCAATAGAATTGTATAATGAAGAGCGAAAATCATATAGGAGTAATAGTTATGTCCGAGAATTTCTATTGCTAACTAGAAATTGTTGTAAATAAGTTATTCAAAATACAAAAGTTGTTGTATTGTACATAAGTGGTTGCCAAGGAGCTAAGTCACGTGTTTTCGAAATTCAGGGTTGGAGGCACACTTATCACACGGTTGGGTAAATTAATCCTCTAAAGACCTCCTAAAATGCATTAAAGCACTATATATACTTATCACAGGATTGGATGTTTCTCAAGCAGCTTCGAACTGTGTACAACAACCTACCCAAACAAGACAATCATACCCGACCTCTCTCCTACCGGGTTCGCTAACTGCCAGCAGGAACCGCTCCAAGGCGATCCGCGAGGCGATTTTTGCCTGCCTCTCTCCGCCGGTGTTGCTGAGGGTCCTCGTCCCTCCCGTCCGCCGCTCCGATCATGGGATTGGACGAGGACCCCGGCGATTCCCTCCGGCAAGGAGATAGGTGATGCTCTAACCAGCGGCGCCCGGGAGTAGATGGCTCGGTGTTCTTGCCGGTCTTCGGATCGGATGAGATTTGTGTCTAGTGGTCGGCGCTTGGCACTCTTCTGGGTGGCATTGGCGTTGGCTGTTGTAGTTGTGTTTGGTGTCTTGCAATGGATACGTGGATGGCGGCAGGAGGCGACGTTTCGCTTCTTCAGCCGTGTTGGATGAAGTTGATGGCGTCGGGATTTATTAGACACGGGGAAGAACCCCGGCCGACATGCCACAAAGCCTCGGTCTCGTCGCTTGCGGCGGTCCGCACTAGTGCAGAACCGGGCAATAGCACAGGTTCGTAAGGCCCTTTAGTGCCGATTCGGTAACCGGCACTAAAGTATGGGCACTAAAGGCCCCCCTTCCTTTAGTACCGGTTCAGCACGAACCGGTGATAAAGGGCAACCACGTGGCACGAGGCGCGCCGTGGTCTGGAGGACCTTTAGTCCCGGTTGGTAAGGATTTTTTTATTTTTGAAATAAAGTAAAAACAGCCCGCCTACTGGGCCGGCACGGCCTGCGTACGACTAGAAACCCAATCTCTAGCTGGGCCAGGATGCAAGCCCGTACGGCCCAGTAGGCCCCACAGGGCAGAAGACTTGCAATAGGCCCACAAAGGCCTGCTTAGAGAGGAGCTCGACACGGTAGCCGCGGCGGGGCTTATAAACCGGTGCGAACTCCTCTCAACTAGCGAGATGGGACTAAACATTATGCACTGCGGGTGGCAGTGCACCACCTTTAGTACCGGTTGGTGGCTCCAACCGGTACTAAAGGGGGGGGGGGTCTTTAGTACCGGTTGGAGCCATCAACCCGTACTAAAGGCCACCACCTTTAGTACCGGTTGGTGGCTCCAACCGGTACTAAAGACCCCCCTTTAGTACCGGTTGAAGTCACCAACCCGTACTAAAGGCCACAACCTCTTTAATACCGGTTCGTGGCACGAACCGGTACTAAAGGTTCGCCACGAACCGGTACTAATGAGCGCCGCCCGCCTAGCCGTTGGAACCGGTACTAATGGTCACATTAGTGCCGGTTCAATTACAAACCGGGACTAATGAGTTTCACATTAGACCCTTTTTCTACTAGTGCGGGTTCATCGCCTCGAAAAGCATCCTTGTATGCGAAGGTGCTCCCTCAGACACTAGTAGAAAAATGACCTAATGTGAGACACATTAGTCCCAGTTCGATTTTGGCCCGGTACTAATGGTATCATTAGTGCCGGCTCGAATGGCTATGCATTAATTTCGGTTCGTGTTGAACCTTTAGTAACCGGTACTAAAGGGGTGGTGGCAGGCTGGCGTCAGGCCGGGGCCCCACGATCACCTTTAGTACCGGTTCGTGGCACAAGCCGGTACTAAAGGGCTATCCTTTAGTACCGGTCCGTGCCACGAACCGGGACTAAAGGGGTCTGACCTATAGTCCCGGTTGGAGACACAAACCGGGACTATAGGGCAATTTTCGAACTCTACCCCCGTGTATCGCCATTTCAGTTTAGAAAAAATCAAAAGAAAATGATAAAAACTTCAAAAAATAAAATCCTTCAAGAGGTAGTTATATTACTACATCTACTAGTTAGGAAAATTTGAAAACTTAAATTTGGACATGTTTTGCAAAAAGTGTAGCGAAAATGTAAAACGGCTATAACTTTTGCATACGATGTCGGAAAAAAAACGTATGATATATCAAAAAATTCAGCACGAAAATCCGCATTCGATGGAGACGGCCTATGGCCTGTTTGCAATTTTTTGGAATCCTCAAATTCCAAAAGGAAAAAAAGATATGGTCAAATTTTAGTTTTTTTAAAAAAAATTGGTTAAATCTGGTCAAACTACTTATTCAAGAAGTATTAATGTTACTACATAATTATTCAAGAATATTAGTGTTACTAAATAATTATTTCAATTTTTTGAATTTTGGTCAAATCTGGTCAAACTATGGTCAAAGTGTGGAAACTATGGTCAAACTTATTCAAGAAATATTAGTGTTACTAAATAATTACTGTTTTTTAGAATAATAGTTTCATACTCAAACGGTGAAACATGTGACCTAATGCTCAAGCTAAACTGCTGAGGGTTAATATGATTGACAGCTTACATTTGTCAGGAAAATAACAAGTGCAGACTTGGAATGTAGGGGGAATAGAACTCCGAAGTTAAGCATGCTCAGGATGGGTGACCGGCCGGGAAGTTAGGCGATTTGGAATGAGTGATCCACACTTGAGCAGTTAAGAGAGGTGATTAAAGACTAAATCATCAAATAATTCAGAAAAATTAAAAATCAAAAAAATCAAAAAAATTCCAAAATTTTCAAATTTTTTTAGAAAAAACCTTTAGTACCGGTTGGTAACACCAACCGGTACTAAAGGTCCCCCATACTAGAGCGCGAGCTCACGCCACGTGGTGGCACTTTAGCGCCGATTCGTGCCGAACCGGTACTAAAGGGGGGGCCTTTAGTGCCCACCTTTTAGTGCCGGTTATAGAACCGACATTAAAGGCCCTTACGAACCGGTTTTAAAGCTCCATTTTCTACTAGTGAGATCTTCGTATGGTGGTTGTTCTCCTTTTTCTCCGGCGTTGCCTTGGTGATGGTGGAGGACAATGGTGGACAACGATTCAGCGAGGCACAAAGTTCTCCACTCGTGAAATTCTAATTTTACCGGTAGGAGGATGCTTAGTGAAAAAAATGTAAGACACCTATGTATGTCTCACGTGGTGACCCCATATGTACTCTCTATAATAAGTTTGTCCACTAATGGAATATATACGTGGTTATTTCAAAAAAACAAGACAATCATATTGCACAGGAATATCAAGTGTACGTAACCAAATAGAAGTAACAGACTAAAGCTAATCTCGTATAACAAAAAAAGCAAATATGTAGTTAATCTAATCGTAAGACCCTAAGACATCTAGTTGTGATATCATTGCTCAAGCATTTCAACGGGGCCAAAACCCCCCAAACTTGATTTAGTCAATATTTTTAAGGTTTTAGTCATTTAGGGAGGATAACCACCGGCCTCGGCATCGAGCCATGGAAACAACCATTTTAATAAATTATACAACAAAGCCTGACAAAAACAAATACATGGATCAACCCAAAGCCACCTTCCAGGCGATCTATGTCGCCACACCATTTTTTTTAGTTGTAGTGTAATTTTCTACAGAATGGCAGTTAATATAAAAGAAACGATACATTGAAATATCATTGTTTTTTATTGATCCATTTTATAAAAAAAATATAAATTAATATTAATTAATGATATTTTGAAATTTTGTAGAATCGTGTAACAAGCACATCATCCATGTCAAATGGGGCTACACAATAAAAAAATCGAACCATGATGCTAGTTTTTAAACTAAAGCAGACATGAAAATGAATTTACAAAGTGTACATTTTTATCTTGTTCGGCAAACCCAAATATGCATAACCTTGGTTGTAGGCTCTAATTGTCCTATGATATTTCATCTTATTTGTGTAGGACACTAGATATTATATCAGTTTGAATCATGATCCGATTGCACGAATAAGCAAGCTACCAAACACCCAATTACAGAAAAGCGGCAAACTCGGTTGATCAATTAAGTTGTCATGATCCATCTCATTGTCTGGTGAAACATGACCTTGTCTGGTCGATACAGCGTATCTTTGTCATGCAGAACTTCTCTTTACTTGGAGAAAAAGATCACTCAATTGGTAATTGGCAACAAAGTTATGGTCAACAAATAGATGAAACTATATCAATAGATGTTTGACCAATATTCAGATTGCATATATACCAAATATAGTTGTTATTTATGACATGTGCATCTGTCGTGAAATTAGCTGCTACTTTTGTATCAAAAGTAAGCCGTTTTAGACATTAAACGGTCTATATTTGATAGTTCATTTTGTACAAATATATATGTTTCCTAAAAAAATGTACACCATGAAATTATATGCGCTTATAAGAGAGAGTAAAATAGGGGTATTGTTGTTTGGTGGGTGAGGAGGGGGGGGGAGGGTTGTTGGAGAGGCTCTCTTCATAAATACTCCCTCCGTTTCGAATTACTTGTCGCAGATATGGATGTATCTAGATGTATTTTAGTTCTAAATACATCCATTTCTGCGATGAGTAATTTGGAACGGAGGGAGTAGATGTCTGGTAGAATGGGTGCAGTCAGATTTCTCTAACTCCAACCCATGGTATGCTAAAAAAATATTTAGTTTTGATGATGCTAAACTATTACTGCCTGATTTCTCATGATCATTTTAATAATAACACACAATTATAATTTCCACTAGCTCATATTTGTGATTTTTTTTCTTCAAATTTGTCCATTTGAGAACGTGCCCCAGAACCAAAATGTCATATGTTTACTACCGAAGTGAATATACTAGAAAACATAACAGAAGAATCACAAATAAAGATCCTACAATGTTAGAATAATAGTGTGTAATAATACCTAGAGATCGGGAGTGCATATTATTGAACACATTTTTACCCGATTAGTTATTGGAATGGATTTACAAAATATAATGAATGCGCCGGTGTGAGGGAGCAAATTTTGAAACATAATGCATTGCCTATCACTGAAAGAATAACATAAAAATCTTAGAATAAATCCAGAAAATGAGCAATTGTATCAAGTCTAATACTTCAACTTGGTTGGATGTATTCTAGCGCAAGGAAGCTAATGGTAGATAATATTTTAGGGCATATAGATTTTTTTAAAATGTCAAACTTCATCAACAGTTAGCAAACGTGTAGCGAAAAATACCAACATATAATAATGTGAAATCAATATCACTAGATACATTGTTAGAAATATTTTGATACTCCCTCGGCTCCAAATTAATTGTACTAGAGTTGCGTCAACTTGGATCGGAGGGAGTATTATTGTTGTCTTGACGGACCTAGCCCGGTCCACCCCTAATTAGTACAGCCGTCGAATGATCCAATCCATTGCACAGTAGTAGGTCGACTGGTAAAGTCTAATCATCAGAATCCGTTCATGATCAGTGCCGTCCAACACATATGCTCGACAAAATTGCTGATGCGTTCTTCTACCTTGATCATCTGCAAGGCTTGTTGCTACAAACTTCTATGGCAGCGCGCGCGAGAGGGGCGAAAGCACGCCCGGCCGGGGGGGCGTAGGCGTCCGTTCCCAACTCCCTTCCCCGTTCGTTCGATCGCTCGAGAAACTAGTAGCTGCTTTCATGGCTTCATCCACATCCGGTGGGAAACCGAACCGGCGTGACGAGTCCCTATCTGTAGGAAAGTACGTGCGCCCCATACCATACCCCACGGCGACAAGCAGAAGGGCGCTACACGCATGGCTACAACGCCGCGGTACGTACCCGCGCGCATCGTTCGGCGTGCGCGTCAGGCGTGCGCAGTGCAGCGTGCCGCTTAGACGCCGCGCTAGGCGACGATCAGAACTGAGGCCACGCAGGCAGGCAGCAGGCCAGCGGCAGCCCTGCGAAAGCCTGCACTGCCGCGGCGCAGGACGGGGGTCAAGGCTGCCCGGGGTCGGCCACAGTAGGGAGGGGCCTCGACCGGCGTATAGGCAGCGCCGCGTCCGCAATCCCGCATGCACGAGGGGCGGTTTCGTAATACAGTCTTAGTCGAGTTGCTAGCACCAGCAGCTACCTCTGCCGGCCGGATGGCGCGTAGTACCGGAGGCGGCAGCAGCATCATGGGCCCCCGCCCGCTGCCACGAAATTATGAGGGGCCGGGCCGGGCCGGGCCATTGGCCGATGTGATGGATCCCTGCGCGCCACCGTCTACTACAGGGATATTAACGGTGCAAGCATTTCCATATGTCTAGTGCGCTAGCCTGTCCTGCCTGCCTCCGCTGCTTACCGTAGTGCCTACACTCTATACGTCGGCACCTACCTCTTCGGCGCTCCCCGCCTCCCTCGCTTCCTCTGCTCTCGATCCTCTGCCCGCCCTGAGCTTTCCATCTCATCTGTCCACTCCCACCGTCTCTTGCACACAACGGGCCGGCCGGCCGGCCGGCCGTGTCCATCATGCGGCTAGCTGCTTGTTTTTTCCTCCCAGAGGGGTCAAATGATTGATGTTTTCCGCTTGCGCTGCGACGTGCAAGCACCCCCAGCGCACGCGCCACCTCGGCGTGCTCGTCCTCCGGCCACAGGCTCGGCTGTTTCGGTGCAAGGAGGAGGCGCGGCCGCGGCCACTTGCACTGTTTGGTGCTACCTCGCTTCCCATCCGATGCGGGCGTGGCGCCGGCCGGCCACCTGCTCCTGCTCCTGCTCCTGATGGGCCGTATCAGGCGATGAATTGCGCGCACCCGCTGATACGTCGCTCGCTCTTGCCGCACGCGTGATCGCAAATGTAAGCAAAAAATTTGTACGCTAGATAGGCGCTGCACCAGTAGCCACCTATAGCTTCTAGCGTCGTTTCGTTGATACGACAGTTTATGTTTGGTCGGCGAGAGGCATGTCAAGTTATCCACACCTCCATCAACTGTGTGCCCGGGCTGCCCGGGAAAGCATATCGTCCGTTTCTGTAACCAGGCAACGCGTTTGGAGCTTCACCTGTCCGTTTCTGCGCCACATACTTAGATTTCAAGAATTAATACATTATAACACCTTGATCCTAACGAGTACTCCCTCCCCTTCGTTCCAAATTACTCGTCGCAGAAATAGATGTATTTAGAACTAAAATATATCTAGATACATTCATACCTGCGACAAGTAATTCGGAACAGAGGGAGTATATAACACAATCACAAATATTCTATTTTGTTTCATCTTGATCCTTTTTACGAACGAGTAATTTCTTTTATGGATTTCCAAAATTACTCTGTCTCAATCAAGCCATCAGTTGTTGAATCAAAGCGCTCGCTTAGTGCGAGCCCTATGCTAATCTTGCATAAAGGGTTTTTTCCCCTCGCATCGCTTTTTCTCTTTTTGGCTAGCAAACCAGAAGACGTTCATTCCCTGGCTGTAGTTGTTCGTTGGTTCTTCTTCTTCTTCTTCTTTGTTACCTACCGGTAGGACTGGTACAGTTTTCACCAGCCTTTTTCTTTCCTTCTTTTCTGTGTTTTTCGTAGCGGGTTTCTTTGGTTTTTAAAGGTTTTTTTCTTTTCTTTCCTTTATTCTGTGTTTTCTTTATGGTTTTCTGTGGATTTCATTGCTTTTTCTTTCTTTCTTTCTTTCCTGTTCTTTACGGTGATGTCATTGCTTTTTCTTTCTTTCTTTCCTTTTCTTTACAGTTTTCAATGGTTATTTATTTTCATTATGTCTCTGATTTCTTTATGATTTCCACCGGTCTTCCTTTCTTTTCTTTTCTTTTTATCTTCAGGGAACTATTTGGTTTCATTGTTTTTTTGTGCTTTCGTTGTGATATTTTTGGTTTCCATCAGTTTGCAATGTTTTTTTCATTTCTTAATTCGCTGTGTTTACAGCTTTCACCCATTTTCTTCAGTACTTGTTGGTTTCTCTTTCTTACTTTTTATGTGTTTGACTTTGCGGCTTCTTTGGGTTTCATTTGTTTTTTCTTTTTCTCCCAATTCATATATACTTTTTTCATACATCTTGTACATTTTTCTTATACAAGAAGAATATTTTTATGCATGTTTAACAACTTTCATATACATAATTAACATTTGAAAATATGTTTGGATGTCTATACTTTTTCATACACATTTTATATTTATCGTGTACATAAGGAACGTTTGTTTTATACACATTTATCATTTTACAAATACAAGGTTATCAATTTTTCAAACATATTTTTTGTAGTCTACAGTTTATCATACATTGTACATTTTCTGTATACATATGACATAGTTTTTACGGATGTTTAACATTTTTTAAATATATAATTAACCATTTTTCAAAATATGTTTTGATGGATATTTCTTTCTCCATATGCATTGTACATTCTTTTCTGTATACATTTGAAAAACAGTGTAAATGTTTGAAATTTTTTAAACAAATAATGAACATTTTTTAAAACACATGCTTTGAATATATTTTCAAATATGTGGTAATTATTTTTTCAAACACATTGTTGAAAGAAATTTAATGATACAAAACTTGTTTTATAAACTACATGAACATATTTTCTACATTTTTAATCATTTTTAAAAAAATTACGAACATTCTTATATGAGCAATATTTGTTTTTAATGTAAATTTCATTTTTTGAATGGTAAATATTTTTAAAAATGAAACATATTTTTCGAAAAAGCATGAACAATTTTTAGGTGTCACAAATTTTTTTTTTGGAACACTATCCACATTTTACTAAAAGTGCGCTAACAAATTTTTGCACTGCATTAGCATTTTTCAAATTCATGGTCATTGATTTTGTTTGAAATAGCTAAGTTTTGGAATGTATATGTTTTAAAAATATACAAAAGTAGAAAAAACAAAACATAAACTAGAAAGAACTAACTAGGAAGATTTGTCGGCCAATACTAGCCGACTGGGAAGGCACTCCTTGACGTGAGACCTTATTTCAATCTCCGATGAAGCGATACATACCCGCGGCAATTCCTAAACGGCGCCCGCTGCGCCTGTTATAGGCTTAGCGGTACAGGGCGCACACCCCTTGTCTGTGCTGGACCAGCCCACGTTCCATTTTTTCTGTTTTAAAGAACAACAAAACTACACATGTACGTGCCGTTGTTCAAACAGGGGATCGCCAGGTTAAACAATGGCTATCATGACCAACCAGCTACCAGCCTTTGACGTATAGCTTTTTACTTCTTTTGTTCTCTGTTTTTTTCTGGAACGGTTTTGTTCCTTTTTCCATTTTTATTCATTTCCATTTTTCTTTATTTTTGCTACACGTCTTTTTATAATACATAATTTTGCGTTTCAAATTCGTGAACTTTTTTTGAAATTTGATGAATCTTTTTCCAAATTCGACAAACTTTTTCTCAAATCTGATAAACTTTTTTCAGATGCGATGAACTTTTTTCAAATGCGATGAAATTTTACAAATCCCATGAACTTTTTTTGTCAAATCCGATGAACCTTTTTTCAAATTTGATGAACTCTTTTCAAATTTTTGAACTTTTTTCAATTCATGCCCTTTTATAATTCATGATTTTTTTCTGATTTTTTGAAAGTCAATGGCTGGTCAACCACGATCAATCATCTTCCGGTCACCGCGATCGGCCGAACCAAGAAACTCGATCGATAGAAACCAGGGAAATCAGTGGTTAGCGATTTTTGTCTAGTTGTTGGGCCGGCCCATGAGCTGAGGCGCATGTGCGCCAAGATGCAGAACTGGTGCTTAAAGCGCCCGTTAGGAGCTCCCCAGATTCATGGCGACATTCTTTGCTCGAGTGCACGACGTCGAGCTATGTCTGGGCTTTGGTTGATGGCGACCTAGCTGAGCACTTAATTGCTACGACGGATCCAAACGCAAAACATTGGCTATTAGGGATGATGGATACTTTATCACATGACAAGGTTTTCACCCTCACGGTGACTCTCCGGGCTATATGGACAGCAAGGCAGAAGGCCATCCATGAGTTTATTTTCCAAAGTCCCGTGGCCACACGTATGTTCATTCAATGCTTCATTGCTAAATTGGAGAGCATCAAGAATGCCCCTAGACCGATGAGACCTACTCCCTTTGCAAATGTTTGGCTGCACTAGGTTTGGACGCCTCCTCCAACAGGGATGTTTAAGATCAATGTGGACGGAGAGATCTCCCGAGATGGCTGCATGGGCGCATCCTTTGTTGTATGCCGTGATGACAAGGGCCTTCTCTTAGGGTCCTCGGCGATGGCTTTTCCGGGCATTAATGACCCATAGCCTGTCATGAAACACTAGCATGTAGAGAAGCGCATGCACTTGCCCAAGATTTGAATCTAGGAAAAATCATCTTCTCATGTGATAGTGAGAGTGTTGTCAATGATATAAAGCATGGCTCACGAGGGACGAACGGCGCAACAGTTCAAGATATCAATGCGAATTAGCAGCTTTTTGAAAGCATGTGATATCATCTTCGAACGTAAGGACGCAAACAAAGAAGCTCATAGCTTGGCTAAATTTTCGATTTCTCTTAACCAGGGTCGCCACTTGTGGCTGGGCTATCCACATGACCCTTTTTGTATTCATTTGAACTTCCCAATTAATCAATAAAGTGTCCTTCACCCTAAAAAAAGGAGCTCCCCAGACCTGCGCCCATATCAAAGTGCGACACCCGATTGTCTGTTAACATTGCTCTCGGCCTGTCGTGGCCTTCTCTAGCTAGTACTACCTCCGTCCGGGTTTATTAGGCCTCTCAGCATTACAAGCATGTCCCCTTTTATAAGGCCCCGCTTTGAAAAGGTGCATGCATGCAACCATTTCATTGGTTGTATTAAAAGTCATTGTTGTTGGTGCCATGGCTGGAAAATTAATACACTTCATGCCTGCTTTTTCATTGGCTGCATGCATGTGAGAGAGTGCATTGGGAGTGGAATTGAAGAATTAATGTGAGCAAATTACTATGTATCTTGGTCTAAGAGAAGTTGTATTTAGGCCTAATAAACCCGGACGGAGGCACACCACATCCGTAGAGCTCCTAACAAGTGCCTATATAGCACCAGATAGATCTACCGGCGCCCCCGCGCGCGTGCTGGGCTGACCCGGCAATGCCTGGTGCGTTGACATGTGGACATTCGCTGGATTGCTAGTTGAAGTTGACACGTGGACAACATGACCGTTGAGCAGTTGACTACTGACAATTGACCGTTAACTATAAAAAATAAACATTTGGAAACAAATCATAAAATTGAAAATAGACCAAATTTGAAGAGGGAAAAAACTGGGGTAGAAAACAGTTCATAAATTCCAAAAAAGTTCACGCATGTGATTTTTTTTCAAAAAACAGAAAATTCTCATGGACTTTGAAGAAATGGTTCACGGATTTCAAAAAACAGATTTTGAAAAATAAAAGCAATATTTCAAAAAGTTCACGCATTTGAAAATCATGCATTTGAAAAAAATTGGACTTTGAAAAAAACTAGGTTCTGAAAAACTCATAATTTCAAAAAAGTTCATGAAAACTTTGAAAGAAGTACACAAAAAATTGTAAAAAGTTCACAAAATTGAAAAAATTCATGCATTTGAAAAATGAGTATAAAGAAACCAGAAAAAAACTATGAAAAAATCTGTAAATTTGTAAATGTTTATGCATTTGAAAAATATCTTAAATTTAAGAAAAGATCAGGAATTTTGAAAAAGAAAAATAAAATGGGAAAGAAAAACAATACAAACTCGTCTTGGAACAAACCAGAAAAAAAGCGCTTCTGGAAAACCTGATGGAACCTTGTAGAGTGTTCCTAAAACCGGACAGAAAAAACTGATTGGACCAGTCGAACAGGAACTGGCGCGCGCGACAAATGTTTGCGAACCAAAAAAAAGTGTTAAATGGGTCGATCCCAAGGAAGAGGGGGAGTGGGCAAGTTTGTGCAAACACCTGTAACCGGCGCGTAAGGCGCTGAATGGGGTGGGGGCCAGATCCAGGCCTAGTAGCATCGGATCCCCGCCCTGGACGCTAGCAAAACCACATATGTGCGCACCACCGGGCTTCGCCAAAGTTCATGTCGATGTCGGGATCTCCAACGCCTATGCAAGAGGCGTAGCGGCGGCAGCGCACCAAGATGAGCTAGGAAATTTTCTAGGCAGATCAGCCTAGTGATCTTGGGGATCATCGATGTAGCGACGTTGGACGCAATAGCTTGCAGAGAGGGTTTAGCACTTGCAGAAGATTTGGCGCACCACAACTTCATCATAGCGTCTGATTCGAAGCAGGTAATCAACGATATTCACAAAGGCAGTCGAGGAGGGTACAATGCTATCATTAGCGAGATTATGATTAGAGCTTCTTCTCACACTTTTAATTTTACTTTTGAAGGTAGAGCTACGAACACCCATGCAGATGGGTTAGCCAAGTTCTCACATTTTTGGATCAGGGGCGGCACGTTTGGTTGTCTGAACCAATGACCCTTTTTTGTATCCCACATCATGTGGCACCACCGCTTTGGGCAGAACATCTTGAAACATGTTCTTGTATTCATCATGCTCTCATTTTTACATTCCCAAAATCCTTTATCATTTGCACTTTTTTACTTCATTTTGTATAGCCCCTGAGTTATTTAGTCACACTATTCAGACACAGAAAACCACTTATTTTGTGGCAAAGAATACACCTGTAGTCCACCAACAGCATTACTTCCCGTTATAATATATTCACAAAAATGAAGAAAGTAAAGAAAACAAAAGAGCCGCTGCCCTACATTGTATACAATCAAACTATCGAGGCAAACATTGCTTGCCGGCCTACTTATGATGAATATGGATATGGACGGATGTAGGCCGAATTCAGCTCCCAGATCTTGATCGATTTTGCGGTGACGTTAACATTTGTAGCGTTGTTGAAGAAGAAAACTCTGGCAGAGTCGTAGATTGCCTTCGTAGGGTACACGCGCGATGTGATGCATGTCCTCCCGCCCTGAGCAAAGCTCTCCACGATGGAATGATCGACCTATGGCAAAAATCCACGGACAAAATCAGTATGTAACCGATGAGTCAAGACCAACTAATCATGATATATCGAATCCTTTAAGAAACGTACCAGTATTCTCACCGACAGATCTTCTCCGTCGAGCACAGGGACGGAGCTGCCGTAAACGGCCTTGACAAGATCGTTCGCCTTCGATGACCTGACGATCAAGATCGTGCAGATTAAGGTCGATGTAATTAGGAGCGCGTGCAGATTAAGATGGATGCGTGCATACCTGAAGGCGTCTTGGCAGAAGTGGGTGCTGAGCTTCCCGTCCGCGCCCCTGACCAGGTAGAAGTAGACGGCGGTCTGCTCCGACAGGCCGTCGTCGGCCAGCACGAGCAGCCCGAACGGGCCGAGCAAGCCCCGCCCCGCCGCGCCGGCGCTCGCGCTGCAGTTGTACGGCGCCTCCGCCCCCGCCGCCGCGCCCGCCTGCACCTGGAAGACCGCCTCGATGTCCAACTGCACCAGGGCCGACTGTCAACGTTGGTGCTCTGAAGACGATCTAGAACGAAGAGATGCAGTACAGAGGGCCTGCAACTCACCTGTGTTGCTCTGCCGACGTCCAGGGGCACGACGGAGCCGGGCTGCAGGTCGAGGCCGTCGAAGCGCTTGCCGCGCATGCGCAGGTTCTCCACCTCCACCACCGGCCACTGCAGCAAGTTGCTGCCCGTCTTGGTGTCCAGGAGAACCGTCCTCGGGAATGACTGCATGTTGGTAAGGAATGTGGTTAATTACCGGGCTTTACGTGCTGCCTATACTGCGGTACGACTTAAGAAAGGCAAAACTAATGCGATTGTGAGTTTGTGACCGAAGAGGACTGAATGAACATTCTGCGGAGAGACCGTAAAACGAGGATATAGCAAACTGAACTTGGTTTACTGCATCAATCGTTAAAACGAAGAGAGTACATGTGGAGTATGTGTCACGGTCCTTGATGCCAGTATGCAACGTATCGATCAACTAAGCAAGACAGTACCTATATATAGTTGGTTGAATCTGAACAAAGGCAAACCAACAGTTTTGTTTCCTTCCCTCGAGAAAAAACATGTCTTAAGATCTTTATGCTGCCACAGTGCCACACGTGCTTGCGACGACAGCGTTTCGCTAGAATACCATGGCCATTGCTTGGAAGATCTTGAACGAAAGAAAGGCGTGTACGTTTATAAGGCAAACATTAAATCCAAGGCGGAAACTGTGTCATTGCGGGTGACAGTAGTGGTATTTTCCCCTCCCTTTTGAACCCTCGATACATATGAACTTTCATTAGCTTCATTAATAAATGAAAAGAGGCTAGATCACCAAAAGAGGGTAGCTCGTTGTCCTGCAAATTATGCACGGACTGCTCGAAGAAGCGACGCTTGTTGGTTGCATAGAGCTTCAGATTTTCTTCAAGAACTTGTAATGGCAGATTGTAAACCCTATTGTCTTGGAATAAAAACGCCTTGATTCCCCGCACAAAAATATATGAAAAAAGGCGAGTCTTTTGCCAAAGAAAGGAATATAGTTGGTGGAATACGCAAGTTATTTGTATAGAAACATTATCCGCCTGGAAATGGACAAGTAAAAGGAAATGAAGCAGCAGAAAGTTTTTTTAAGAGATCTTTTGGTTAGTGCATCAGAAGGAGTTCCCGTTGACTAATCTGGATCACTATGAACACGCCTTCTTCATCAGAAGGAAACCTTGAACATTTCCATTCGAATTTTAAACTCAAAATCCTTCGGCGTCAAGTAAAACCCAACTCAAGTACCCAGCCAAGGCACGTTACACGTACGAATTGGAGCCTTTGACTCCTCAGGCAACAAGTTGCTTCAAACAATCGGAGAGAAGTCGCGGTCATCACCAGGAAACCATTGCAGACAAATTGCATTTCGCGCCAGTCCATTGGACGCTTGCAGATCTGCCTGGGCCCTCTCGACAGTTGGTTTGTTTTAATAATTTTATACTAATTATTAAGCAGGCAAGAGAGACGTGCAGCTCGTCGTTTTGGATAAATGGATGTGGGCCCGAGGGCCCACGCACGGATTTGATTTGTTTTATATACTCCTATATACGTATATGCATGCCCGCATGCACCTCGTGGCCGGTGAAAGTCAATGGGTTTATGGCGTACAGTAGCAGGGAGGAGCCCTGGTCGCATGTGCATGGACAAGGCCAGAGACTGATGCACAGACAGTGCGGCTCTAGCATTTCAATAGTTCAGACAGAACAACGTGCGTACTACGTTGCACAGACTGCCATGGCCACGTTTCGAGCTCTGGTTCACAAGTTCAGAGCTCTGACGATCCATCGGACATCGGTGGCTCCTCGTTCAGTTCCTTGTCAGAAAACAATCTCAAGAGCTTTTGTGTACCTGACGTACCGTAACACCACCGGGTCGATTGCCAGGAACGAAATGAGACCAATGTTGAGTGGGTTGGTTGCTAACCTGGAGGGACGCCCAGCCCTTGAGCACGTCGGCGCGCTCGCTGTCGGACTCGCCGATCCACCCCCACAGCACGCGCCGCCGCCCCACGGGGTCGTAGAACGTCTTGGACGCGTAGAACTTGCCGTAGTCGTACCGGAGCCCGATCCCGACGTCGATCGCCGCGTCGTCCGGCGCCCACCGGTCGGTCGCGGGGTCGTAGGTGCCGATGCCGTAGTAGTCGTTCCGGTCGTCGTCGAGGCTGGTCTTGAGCACGTGCTTCACCCCGGGCCCCGGCGCGGCGGAGGTGTCGAGCCCCACGCCGGCGGCCGGGTCGGCGGACACCGGGTAGAAGTCCACGCACTCCCACATCCCGGTGCCCTGCACGACGTGCAGCAGCGTGGGCAGCAGGTCGTAGTGCACGAAGTCCTCCGTCCTGTACACCAGCGCCAGCCCGGCGTGCTCCTGGTTCTTGGACCCGATGGTGATCCGCCAGGCCTTGTCGGCCGGGTTGAGCCACGCCGTCGTCGGGTCGCGGAAGTCCGTCAGCCCGACGCCCGGCGGCGGCACCACCACGGGGTTCGCCTCCGACTTGGCCCAGCGCCGCAGCAGCGGGTCGGACGGGTCCGCCGGCTCGGCCAGGAGCTGCACCTGCACGCCGTCCTCCGTGGAGCCGGTGTAGAGCATGACGATCCGGCCGTCGGGGAGCTGCGTCGCCGAGCCGGTCCAGACGCCATTGATGTCGTACCAGTGGTCGGGCACCATGGCCAGCGGCAGGTGGAGCCAGTGGACGAGGTCGCGCGACACGGCGTGGCCCCACGTGATGTTCCCCCACACCGCCCCGTCCGGGTTCCACTGGTAGAAGAGGTGATACCATCCCTTGTAATACAGTGGACCTGCGAGACCAGTCGGTGCGCGTGAATTTCACAACTCGCAACAGTTAAGACATGAAAGCTAGTACGTAGATCGCACGATCATTGGGTCGTGCATTGATAGGACCGTCTAGCCAGAAACGTTGGAACCATAAAGCATTTTTTCACAGCATGCATGTGCATGTCTGGATTGATCGGCCGGCGGCAACAACTTACCGTTGGGATCTGGAGACGTCGATGAGAAGAGATCGATCGGAACCCACAAGACGTCCGTGACAAAAACGCAAGACCGAGTTAGCAAAGTGGAAATGTTTGTATCAGAGACGTACGTATCCAAGTTTCAGCGTATTGAATTGGACGGAAGAAGAGCGATGGCGACGTATCTACCGTTCATCCAATTCTTCTGGGGCTGGAAATGGAACGCCGTGCGCTGCCACGCCAGCATCGCGTTGGTCCAGTCGTAGGCGCCGCCGCCGAGGAGCGCCGGGGCGGTGGACTTCTCCGACACGCCCTGCACGACGCCGCGGGAGGCGGCCACCTCCACGGCGCGGCCCGCTGCCGCGACCTGGTCTCCCGGCGCGGCGGCCTGGCCGTCGCCATGCCGTTGTCTGTAGACAACGAGCCCGGCGAGCGCGAGAAGGAGCACGGTCCACGCGATGGCCGGGAGAACGGTCGACGGGCGCTTCTGCCGTGCCGGAGGACGGCCACCCTTGAGGTTGGTCTCCGGAAGCAGCGGCGCTTTCGCGCTCTGGGCGGCGTGGAAGCCGCCGTCCACGATCGCCGGGACGGCCGGGATCATCGCCGCGCGCTAGCTAGCTAGGCTTGATGGAGCTAATGGTAGAGGAGACGCATGTATCCGGCGATCGAGCTGTTTATGCTTTGTGTTTCACGGGAAAAGTATGAACTGCTGGATCGGTCGAGAGAGCAGAAGGAGCGCCGGAGCCGGGCGATATTTATAGACAGCGGAGCCTTGTATGGAAGAGACAGGTGGTGCAGTGTGGCGATCGACGATCTTTCTGAGCCCTTTGTTTGGGAAGGAAACATCGCTGCCGGAGGAGGCGGGAAAGAAAAGGAAGGAAACGGCTGCCTCTTGTGTCTGAGACGTACGCTGGGTGAACGGGGTCTATGGGGCCGGTCATCATGCACCGGCTATCCGAGGGGATAGGAGGAGGACGGGTCAGAGACCAGGACCCGATTCGTGTGGCTCATGGAATCCACATAGTGCCTTTGCATGTAAGAGAGGAGCTAAGGATCATGCTCTTTCTGTACACTCGTTTTGTTTCTTTTTAGTTTGCGTATAAGATTTGATCAAAGTCAAACTTTATAAAATTTAACTAACTTTGTACGAAAAGATATCAACATTCACACTATGAAATCAATATTATTAGATGCATGATCAAATTAGTTTTCATAGCATATAACTTTGGTATTGTAGATGTTGAATTTTCTTATAAAGTTACTCAAACTTTGTAAAGTATGACTTTGATCAAATCTTATATGCAGACTAAAAAAAACGAAGGGAGTACATGTAAATATAACATATAAAGATGAATCTTCTCCATTACGTGTGTCTAGAGTCCACTCTTAAGGATGATATATTATTTGACCATCCTATCTGTTGCATCTTAATGTTTGAGCCAAACAAAATAAGCAAGAGGGAGGATGTCAAAGGTGTGAGATCAACCAAGCCATCGTCGAGAAAAATAAGGAAGAACACGTTCCTTCATTACAAGAGATAAGCAAAGGAAGAAGCACGCGAGGTCGAGGACTCCAATGCCAAGGTCCAGGACGCAGAGCTATTGGACAACTTGAAGCTTTGGACTTTACTTTTATACTCGTCTGTCATGCCCTGGACATCCTATTGTTCAACCTGGAACTCGAGGTTGTATCTCTGGTTTCACTTGTCGACACCTCGGAGATAAGTCCAGAGATGGTCTGAAACTCTAGTTGAAAGGATCGGTATAGTTGACTACAAGGGGGGGGGGGGTGAATAGGCAACTAACAATTTTTAGCTTTTCTTTACCAATTTAAACTTTGCAACAAAGTAGGTTATCTAGATATGCAACGAGGTGAGCAACCTATATGATGCAACAACAAAAAGTACACAAGCAAGCTAAGGATACAACACGAAAAGCTTGCACAAGTAAAGGCACGAGATAACCAAGAGTGGAGCCGGTGAAGACGAGGATGTGTTACCGAAGTTCCTTCCTTTTGAGGGGAAGTACGTCTCCATTGGAGCGGTGTGGAGGCGCAATGCTCCCCAAGAAGCCACTAGGGCCACCGTATTCTCCTCACGCCCTCACACAATGCGAGATGCCGTGATTCCACTATTGGTGCTCTTGGAGGCGGCGGCCGGACCTTTACAATCAAGGTTGGGGCTCTCTCCACAACCGAATTGGAGGCTTCCAACGAAACCACGGAGCTTCACCACAATGGAATATGGCTCCGAGGTGACCTCAACCGTCTAGGGTGCTCAAACACCCAAGAGTAACAAGAACCGCAAGGGATGAGTGGGGGAATCAAATTTCTCTTGGTGGAAGTGTAGATCTGGGCCTTCTCAACCAATCCCTAGACAATCAACAAGTTTGATTGGCTAGGGAGAGAGATCGGACGAAAATGAGCTTTGGAGTAACAATGGAGCTTGGGGGAAACGAGGTGAGTCAACTTGGAGAAGAAGACCTCCATTTATAAGGGGGAGACAATCCAACCGTTACCCCCGCTGAGCCCCGCACAGGGCGGTACTACCGCTGGGGGGTACTACCGCTGTCCAGGGTCCACCTCGTGGTACTGCCGCGCAGTGAGAGGAACGGGAGCAGAGGGACCTGGAACCAGGGCGGTACTACCGTGGTGGTAGGAACGGTACTACCGCCTAGGAGCGGTACTACCGCCCCTATTGCCGCAGCAAGTGCCGCAAAACCCGACACGAAAGGAGAGACCTCGAGTCGAGGCGGTAGGAGCACGGAGCCGCAGCGGTACTACGACTGAGAGCTCCAAGCGGTACTGCCGCGCTGGGGAGCGGTACTGCCGCTTCTAGCTCTCGAGCGCTACTACCGCTGGGGTTCGCGGTACTACCGCTGGGACCAGACCACAGGGAGAAGGCAGAAAGGGAGCCTTCAACGAAACGTAAAAGCTCAGAGGGTGCACAAGGGATGTGTACGTGCTGATTCCGCCCTAGCCTCACCAATGCGGACCCCTCTTAATAGTACGGCTTTCCTACGACTCAAATCCACCGGAAAAAAACATAGATAAACGCCGTCTTCAATAGTCTTCAAGGGGGACAAAAACCGTCTTGTGCCTAGTGATGAAACGTCTGAAATACTCAAGGCACACGATTAGTCCGCAAAAGCATTGTCATCAATCACCAAAATATCTTAGGGATAAATATGCCCTTATAATCTTTTTGGTGGATTGATGACAATACGGGATTTACACAAAGGGGAAAATATAGGACATAAGCAAACCCCACATCTCTAAAATATAGACGGGCTCCCCCTAGATGTGCGCTATCTAGATAAGTGCTTTGGACTGCACGGCGCACATACTAGGATCAACATTCCCCCTATATTTTATAGAACAATGCATATCTTGCACAATAAGGATAATACTAAAGCAGATAGTAATATGAGCATAACATAAATAGCACAAGATACATAAGCTAATAAGATGCGATAGGGTGCATATGTCTTACACCATATGATAGATAAGTCTCACGAGCACAACCAAACCAACACAAGCAAGCATCAACACGAGAAAAGAGTTTGCGAGAAAGACATGCAAGGCAAACACACACAAGCACACGCTCGCAACTCGACAACGACAATTCCCTAAGCTCTCTCCCCCTTTGGAATCGAGACACCAAAAAGGCAAAGAGCGCTGCTAAGGCTCCAGGTGATAGTAAACTGAGGGGCTCTATCATCACATCCTGGCGGGATCGTCTGCACTGCCATCCTCAGTTGGAAACTGCTCGGTGTCTGAATCGGTCCACGGACAGTGCTGCTGAATCCACTCCTCCTCATCAGTGATCTTGCCCTCAGAACCGCTGGCAACGATCGCACCCAACTGACGCATGAGCTCCTTGTGACGACTCCTGGCCTGCTTCTCAGCCACATGAGTCATATACTGACCGTGAGACTCCATGCAGAAGAGTTTCTTCATCTTGCGCTTGAGCTTCTTTTCCCAAGAGGGCTCTGCTCCAGATGGCTCATAGTCATCGTCATCATCAGCATCAGCCTCGGTCTCCATGTCAGCAGCTCCAGGCGGAACGCCAGAACACGGAGCTGCGGTGCCCCAGTTCTCCTTCTTCCTCAGACTCTTGATCTCATGAGAAACTAGATCCCCAGTCTCCAGTACCACCTTAGGATACACACGCTCCCAGGCCTTCTCAATGAGCAACATGATAAACGGTCCATAGATAGGGCACTTACGCTCAGAGATGGCGGAAACCAACTCAGACCACATGACATGAGAGATATCCAAAGAGTCTCCAGTGTTTTCTTCCTTCTCATGTTGACAGAAAAGAAGCATGTCCACAAGATAAGAGTGTACCATATCCAAGTTGCCAATGCGAGGGAAGAGGGTCTCCCTGAAGATGCGATGGAGAATATCCAGAAATGTTGGCAGCTCATAGGTCTCCTTCTGAGTCACTGGGTTAATCTTCAAGGTACAGTATGGCCAGAGAGATTGCTTGTGAGTGGAAGTTGCATTGCGGTGAGGGCGAAAGCCAACTGGGTTCTCAAGACCTTGATCCTCAACTTCCAGAAGCTCCATGAAGGCCCTCCACTTGACAGTAAGCAGCCTGCCATTTGTCATCCAAGTGAGAGTCCTGTCCTCATCTGTTCCAAGATGGATGGTGGCATAAAACTGAGCCACCAATCTGCATCAAAATCCTTGTTGAACTGCATGATCCTGAGGATATTCAACTGAGAGCACATCTGAAGAGCCTCCCCAAAGTAGTCAGGATCCTTCTCCATAAAGGCAACGTCGATGGAGCGAACATCAACAAAAAGATTCTTCTTGGCTTTGATCACATCAAAGTAGATGGCATACTGAAAACGATTCCAGAATGGGAGGTTGACCAAGGCAGGTTCTTGAGCGACCTCATAGGGGTTGCGTCGACGCTTCTCCCAGAATTCCTTGGCAGACATCTCTGTCACAGACTTGGCCCTTGGCTTGGGCTTGGATGCACTCATCTTCTTCATTTGAGGCGGAACACTTGGTGGAACACTTGATGAGGCCGCCATTGTCTCAGAGGTGCGGTAGCGCTTGGAAGTGGCACGCCCGGGGTTGACACAGCGCGCATGCTGCTCAGAAGGACCATCGCCTGGAACCAAACACACGGACACACAGAACAACCAGAAAGAACGAGCATAAGCCACAAAACACAGTAAAAGAGATCAAAAAATGGCAGGAACATGGTGGAATTAGGCAAACATCGGTAGTACCAAGATCCATAAGCGGCAGTACCGCCCAAGCGGTAGTACCTCTTCACAGGGAGCTGTAGTACCGCTCAATACGGGGAAACGGTGGTTCCCTACTGCCGTGGTCAAATCTGGCACTACCGGACTGCCAAATTCAAAAATACTCCTACCAATTATCAATCCAACTAGTCTAGTTGCCATCTCCAACCTACTCAAGCCTAGATTTAGCCAAAAATCAAGAGATGCAACCACTATTGCCCCTAACACACTAGATCTGAAATCTAGACAAAAGGAGAGGAGGAATGGGGGCAATACCGGCATCCATGGCAAGAGGACGGGGTGGGGATCGACTCCACCGAAGGAAAAGGAGAGGGATGGCCCGGAGACGGCGGCCCGCCGGAGCCCTCCCGCGGCGAGGCGACGCTGGAGAGACGAAGAGGAACGAGGGGGCGGTGCGAATGGGTATGGGGGAGACGAAACCTCCCCTGCCCCGACATAACCCCCTAGTCCCGCCCCTCAACGGTAGTACCGCTCGGGTGGGCGGTGGTACCGCTTGTCAACATAAGCAGTAGTACCGCGCACCACCAGCGGCAGTACCGCCCAGCAAGACCCAAAGACTAGACACTAAACGGTTAGCTCAAAAAGAAGGGAAAAACAAAAGGCAAGAAGAGGGAAGCAAAACACAGCAACGAGAACACTAGAGAAAGGACAAGAACCACACACCTCTTCAAGAGAGGGCGGTGGCCGAGGCCACCTATGTATGAGTCAAGAGGTATGGTGCCGCGAAGATTTTAACCTTGGGCCCATGACCACAACTCGTCTTTGAAGCACAAGTGCCATCAAAATGGCTAATGTGGCAGACTTGATTAATTTATGCATAATGGGGGGGAGGG
Organism: Triticum aestivum; assembly: GCF_018294505.1. NCBI lineage: Eukaryota > Viridiplantae > Streptophyta > Magnoliopsida > Poales > Poaceae > Triticum > Triticum aestivum. The sequence continues at coordinate 635,662,393 of NC_057797.1, read as the reverse complement.
AGAGTTCATTGAGAGAACAACACTCCCCCTATGTCCATGCCTACACCTAAACAGGACAGCAAATTGAGTATGGTGGGGTGTGCAAGGGTTCAAGTCACATTGCTCAAATCAATGATATTTAGCTCAGCCTTAACTCGCGAAATCTTGCTTCATCCAAAGGCTTCGTGAAAATATCTGCAAGGTTATCATGAGTGTTGACATAGTTGAGTTCGATCTCCCCTCGCCTAATGTGATCCTGATGAAGTGATACCGAATCTCAATATGCTTCGTCTTGAAATGTTGAACCTGGTTGAGAGAAATCTTGATGGCACTTTCATTGTCACACCAAAGAGGCACTTTGTCACAAATGACACTGTAATCCTTTAAAGTTTGCCTCATCCAAAGAAGTTGTGCACAGCAACTACTGGCGGCCACGTACTCTGCCTCGATGGACGAGAGAGACACACAACTTTGCTTCTTGGAGGACCAACTCACCAAAGAGCAACCAAGAAATTGGCACCCTCCGGAAGTGGACTTCCTATCCACTTTGTCTCCCGCCCAATCGGAGTCCGAATAACCTACAAGCTTGAAGTTTGCTCCTCTTGGGTACCATAAGCCAAAATTTTGGGTATGAGCCAAATATCGAAAGATTCTCTTGACCGCCACAAAGTGGCTTTCCTTAGGTGCGTCTTGAAACGGTGCACAAATTCCCACACTCAACATGATATCCGGTCTAGATGCACAAAGGTAAAGCAAGGAGCCAATCATGGAGCGATATACCTTTTGATCCACTGCTTTACCATTGGGATCTAAGTCAAGTTGGCATTTGACGGGCATTGGAGTGGAAGCCGGCTTGACATCATTGAGCTTGAATCTCTTGAGCATGTATTGAGTGTATTTGGATTGGTTGATGAAGGTTCCTTCTCTCCGTTGCTTGACTTCGAACCCGAGAAAGAACATCAATTCTCCCATCATGGACATCTTAAACTTGGAGGTCATCAGTGCGGCAAATTCCTCACTGAAAGATTTGTTAGGGGAACCAAAGATAATATCATCAACATATAGTTGGCACACAAACAACTCCCCTTTGACCTTCTGTGGGGTCAATTTTCCCAATTTCAAAACTGCGATCTTACAACAACTCGGTAAGGTGGTCATACCACGCACGTGGGGCTTGTTTAAGGCCATAGAGTGCCTTATCGAGTTGGTACACATGATCGAGAAAATAGGGATCCTCAAACCCGGGGGGTTGCTTGACATACACCAACTCATTAATGGGACCATTAAGAAATGCACTCTTCACATACATTTGTTGCAACTTAAAGTTATGATGAGAAGCATAAGCAATCAACATGCGAATGGAATCAAGGCGAGCAACGGGAGCAAAGGTTTCACCGTAGTCGATACCCTCGACTTGGGAGTAGCCTTGTGCTACCAACCGGGCCTTGTTGCGAATGATAATTCCATGAGCATCTTGCTTGTTCTTGAATATCTACTTGGTTCCAATGACATCGTGGTTCCCCGTTGGCCTTGGCACAAATCTCCACACCTTGTTGTACTCGAAGTTGTTGAGTTCTTCATGAATGGCATTGAGCCAATCCGGATCTTTGAGCTCCTCATAGACCTTTTGGGGTTTAACACAAGAGATAAATGCGTGATGTTCACAATAGTTTGCCAATTATCTACGAGTGCTTACCCCCTTTCGGATGCTTCCAAGCACATTTGTCATGAGATGGCCCTTGGTTGTGAGCTTGGGAGTGATCTTGGTGGCACGACGCTCCAATTCCTCCTCAGGGGTGATTTGAGGAGCGGTGAATTGATCATCTTGAGTGCCGTCTTGAGCTTGTTCTTGATCTTGAGCTTGCTCTTGATCTTGAACTTGCTCGGAGGAGAGAACTTGGCCTTGGGCATCTCTTTCCGCCCTTGGTCTTGTTCATGATGTTGAGGGCCTTCACTTTGTTCTTCGTAAGTGTGTGGGCCTTGGGTTGGTGATGGCTCCACTTGTGTGGAGCATTGTCCTTCTCCTTCGGCCACAAGGGGTTCCTCAATGGGTAGGATAAAGCCAACTCCCATTCTTCTTATGGCTTGGGGAGGAATTTCATCACCTACATTACAAGTGCCACTTTGCTCCACTTGGGAGCCATTATTCTCATAAAACTCCATGTTACACGTCTCCTCAATGAGTCCCGTGGACTTATTGAGGACACGGTAAGCATGAGAGTTGGTAGCATAACCAACAAATATGCCCATATAAGCTCTAGCCTCAAATTTAGACAAACAAACACCTTTCTTGAGAATGACACACTTACACCCGAACATCCTGAAGTACTTGAGGTTGGGCTTGTTACCGGTGAGTATCTCATAAGGAGTCTTGTTCAAGCCCTTGCGGAGGTAGAGCCGATTGGATGCATGACAAGCGGTCTTGATGGCTTCGGCCCAGAAGTTATATGGAGACTTGAACTCCGCCATCATGGTCCTTGCCGCATCCATCAACGTCCGGTTCTTCCTCTTCGCTACACCATTTTGTTGAGGGGTGTATGGTGCGGAATATTGATGCTTGATCCCCTCATCACTAAGGAACTCATCCAAGGTGTAGTTCTTGAACTCGGTGCCATTATCGCTTCTTATTGTCAAGATCTTTGTATTGTGTTGTCGTTCGGCTTCATTTGCAAAGTCAATGACACTTTGTTGGGTCTCGCTCTTCCTCTTGAAGAAGTATACCCAAGTGTATCTTGAATAGTCATCCACAATCACCAAGCAATACTTTCTACCCCCAAGACTATCAAAGGATGGAGGCCCAAATAGATCCAAGTGAAGGAGCTCCCAAGGCCTCTTCGAGTAGATGATAGTCGTGCGAGGGTGAGCCTTTTCATGAAGCTTTCCTTCGATACAAGCACTGCAAGCACGATCTTTAGCAAAACTAACATTTGGTAGTCCACGGACATGGTCCCCCTTGAGAAGACTTTGCAAAGATCTCATATTGACATGGGCTAAACGGCGATGCCAAAGCCATCCCACGTCAACTTTAGCCATTAGGCATGTCGCGGTCTTAGTGGGTCGCTTTGAAAAGTTAATCACGTAGAGACCGTTCTCGACATGCCCAACAAAGGCTACTTTAAGAGTCTTGCTCCACAAGAGGGCCACGGTATCAACATCAAAGAAAGTGTAAAACCCCATGAGTGCAAGTTGACAAACGGAAAGTAAATTGTATGCAAGGGACTCAACAAGCATGACCTTCTCGATCGTGAGATCATGATAAATGACAACCTTGCCAAGCCCCAATACCTTGGAGGACGAGGCATAACCCCACTCGACATTGGTGGGCATAGATGGAATCTTGTGAACATCCACCACCAAGTCCTTGCTTCCGGTCATATGATTAGTAGCTCCACTATCGAGCAACCATGATCCCCCACCGGAAGCAAACACCTACAAGAGATCAATGCTTGGTTTTAGGTACCCATTTAGTAATGGGTCCTTTGATGTTAGTAACAAGGGTCTTAGGAACCCAAATAGGCCATTCAATATACTCATAAGGAGAGCCAACAAATTTGGCATAAACATGTCCATCACTATCACGACACAACACATAAGAAGGGTTAAAGTCGCCGGCTTGGTTGGGAAGGGAAGTGTTGCCCTTCTTGGCATCATCACCCTTCATGGTGTGTTCTTCTTCTTCTCCTTAGTAGCACCCTCTCCCTCCTTCACAAAGGTTTGCTTGAGAGGGGGAGGTCGTTTGGCCTTGTCATTCTTCTTCTTGTTCTTTTACTTGGGTGCGTACCCAATCCCTTCCTTGGCCACAACTCCCTTTTGATTTCTCAAAAGGTCGTTGAGGTTTTTCTCACCTTGTATGCAAGAAACAAGGCATTTCTCAAGTCACTCCTTCAACTTAGCATTCTCCTCAACAAGATGCACATGCTCACAATATGTGTTAGTAGCATTTGCATTATCAATTAACACCATATGAGGAAATGTGGCTTTCTCCTTGGTTAGCTTTACTTGAAGTTGATCATGAGACTCTTTGAGGCTAGCATGAGTACCCTTCAAGACCTTGTGAGCCTTGTCAAGTGATACGTCTCCAAAGTATCTATAATTTTTTATTGCTCCATGCTATTATATTATCTATTTTGGATGTTAATGGGCTTTATTTTACACTTTTATAACATTTTTGGGACTAACCTACTAACTGGAGGCCCAACCCAAATTGCTGTTTTTTGCCTATTTTAGGGTTTCGAAGAAAAGGAATATCAAACGGAGTCCAAACGAAATGAAACCTTCGGGAACGTGATTTTCTCAACAAACGTGATCCAGGAAACTTGGAGTGGCCGTCAAGAAACAAGGGAGGAAGGCACGATGCAGGGGCGTGCCTACCCCCCTAGGCACGCCCTCCACCCTCGTGGGCCCTCCGTTGCTCCACCGACATACTTCTTCCTCCTATATATATCCACGTACCCCCCCAAACATCCAGGAGCACCACGAAAACCTAATTCCACCGCCGCAACCTTCTGTACTCGAGAGATCCCATCTCAGGGCCTTTTCCGGAGCTCCGCCGGATGGGGCATTGATCACGGAGGGCCTCTACATCAACTCCATGGCCTCTCCGGTGATGTGTGAGTAGTTTACTTCAGACCTACGGGTCCATAGTTATTAGCTAGATGGCTTCTTCTCTCTCTTTGGATCTCAATACAAAGTTCTCCTTGATTCTCTTGGAGATCTATTCGATGTAATCTTCTTTTGCGGTGTGTTTGTCAAGATCCGATGAATTGTGGGTTTATGATCCAGATTATCTATGAACAATATTTGATTCTCCTCTGAATTCTTTTATGTATGATTGGTTTATCTTTGCAAGTGTCTTCGAATTATCAGTTTGGTTTGGACTACTAGATTGATCTTTCTTGCAATGGGAGAAGTGCTTAGCTTTGGGTTCAATCTTGCAGTGTTCGATCCCAGTGACAGAAAGGGAACCGATACGTATTGTATTGTTGCCATCGAGGATAAAAATATGGGGTTTATATCATATTGCATGAGTTTATCCCTCTACATCATGTCATCTTCCTTAAAGCATTACTCTGTTCTTATGAACTTAATACTTTAGATGCATGCTGGATAGCGGTCGATGTGTGGAGTAATAGTAGTAGATGCAGAATCGTTTCGGTCTACTTGTCTCGGACGTGATGCCTATATACATGATCATACCTAGATATTCTCATAACTATGCTCAATTCTATCAATTGCTCGACAGTAATTCGTTTACCCACCGTAATACTTATGCTCTTGAGAGAAGCCACTAGTGAAACCTATGGCCCCCGGGTCTATCTTTCATCATAGTAGTCTTCGAATATTTAGTTATTTCCTTTGCCATTTATTTTACTTTGCATATTTATCATAAAAATACCAAAAATATTATCTTACCATATCTATCAGATCTCACTCTCGTAAGTGACTGAGAAGGGCTTGACAACCCCTTTATCGTGTTGGTTGCGAGGTTCTTATTTGTTTGTGTAGGTGCGTGGGACTTGAGCGTGATCTCCTACTGGATTGATACCTTGGTTCTCAAAAACTAAGGGAAATACTTACGCTACTTTGCTGCATCACCCTTTCCTCTTCAAGGGAAAACCAATGTAGTGCTCAAGAGGTAGCAAGAAGGATTTCTGGCGCCATTGTCGGGGAGATCTAAGCCAAGTCAAGACATACCAAGTACCCATCACAAACTCTTTGTTGGGGATCGTAGCAGAAATTTAAAATTTTCTACGCATCACCAAGATCAATCTATGGAGTCATCTAGCAACGAGAGGGAGAGGAGTGCATCTACATACCCTTGTAGATCGTGAGCGGAAGCGTTCAAGAGAGTGGTGTTGATGGAGTCGTACTCGACGTGATCCAAATCACCGATGATCCTAGCGCCGGACGGACGGTACCTCCGCGTTCAACACAAGTACGGAGCGGAGACGTCTCCCGCGCCTCGATCCAGCAAGGAGGAGGGAGAGGTTGAGGAAGAGAGCTCCAACAGCAGCACAACGACATGGTGGTGGTGGAGCGGCAGTACTCCGGCAGGGCTTCGCCAAGCTCTTAACGGAGGAGGAGAGGTGTTGGGGAGGGGAGGGACTGCGCCTATGATGTGGTGTGCAGCCCTCCCCTTGCCCCTCTATTTATAGGGGAAGGAGGAACGGGGCCGGGCCCCTCTAGATGAGATCTAGAGGGGGGACGGCGGCCAAGGGGGTGGCTTTCCCCCTAAGCAAGGGGGCGGCGGCCAAGGGGGGTGGCTTGCCCCCCAAGCAAGGGGGGCGGCGCCCCCTCTAGGGTTCCCCCCCAACCCTAGGCGCATGGGCCCAAGGGGGGTGCGCCCAGCCCACTGGGGCTGGTTCCCTTTTCTCTACGGCCCATGAGGCCCTCCAAGAGAGGTGGCCCCTCCCGGTGGACCCCCGGAACCCCTCCGGTGGCCCCGGTACAATACCGATATGCCCCCGAACCTTTCCGATGACCGTATGACAACTTCCTATATATAAATCTTCACCTCCGGACCATTCCGGAACTCCTCGTGACGTTCGGGATCTCATTAGGGACTCCGAACAACATTTGGTAATCACATACAAGTCTTCCTAATAACCCTAGCATCATCGAACCTTAAGTGTGTAGACCCTACGGGTTTGGGAAATATGCAGACATGACCAAGACAACTCTTCGGCCAATAACCAACAGCAGGATCTGGATACCCATGTTAGCTCCCACATGTTCCACGATGATCTCATCGGATGAACCACGATGTCGAGGATTCAAGCAATCCCGTATACAATTCCCTTTGTCAATCGGTACGTTACTTGCCCGAGATTCGATCGTCGGTATCCCAATACCTCGTTCAATCTCGTTACCGGCAAGTCACTTTACTCGTTCCGTACCACATCATCCCGTGATCAACTCCTTGATCACATTGTGCACATTATGACGATGTCCTACCGAGTGGGCCCAGAGATACCTCTCCGTTTACACGGAGTGACAAATCCCAGTCTCGATTCGTGCCAACCCAACAGACACTTTCGGAGATACCCGTAGTGCACCTTTATAGTCACCCAGTTACGTTGTGACGTTTGGCACACCCAAAGTATTCCTACAGTATCCGGGAGTTGCACAATCTCATGGTCTAAGGAAAAGATACTTGACATTATAAAAGCTTTAGCAGACGAACTACATGATCTTGCGCCATGCTTAGGATTGGGTCTTGTCCATCACATCATTCTCCTAATGATGTGATCCCGTTATCAATGACATCCAATGTCCATGGTTAGGAAACCGTAACCATCTATTGATCAATGATACGTCTCCATCATATCTATAATTTTTGATTGTTCCATGCCAATATTATTCAACTTTCATATACTTTTTGGCAACTTTTTATACTATTTTTGGGACTAACATATTGATCCAGTGCCCAGTGCCAGTTCCTATTTGTTGCATGTTTTTTGTTTCGCAGAATATCCATATCAAACGGAGTCCAAACGGAATAAAAACTGACGGAGATTTTTTTTGGAATATATATGATTTTTCGGAAGAAGAATCCACGCAAGACGATGCTCGAGGGGCCCACGAGCTAGGGGCGTGCCCCTGACCCTCGTGGCCACCCCGTAAGGCGGTTGGTGCCCTTCTTTCGCCGCAAGAAAGCTAATTTCCGGATAGAGATCGTGTCAAAATTTCAGCCCAATCGGAGTTACGGATCTCCGTGAATATAAGAAACGGTGGAAGGGAAGAATCTGGGAGCGCAGAAATAGAGAGAGACAGAGAGACATATCCAATCTCAGAGGGGCTCTCGCCCCTCCCGTGCCATGGAGGCCATGTACGAGAGGGGAAACCCTTCTCCCATCTAGGGAGAAGGTCAAGGAGGAAGAAGAAGGAGGGGGGCTCTCTCCCCCTCGCTTCCGGTGGCACTGGAGTGCTACCTGGGGCCATCATCATCACCGCGATCTACACCAACACCTCCGCCATCTTCACCAACATCTCCATCACCTTCCCCCCTCTATATACAGCGGTCCACTCTCCCACAACCCGCTGTACCCTCTACTTGAACATGGTGCTTTATGCTTCATATTATTATCCAATGATGTGTTGCCATCCTATGATGTCTGAGTATATTTTCGTTGTCCTATCGGTGGTTGATGAATTGCTATGATTGATTTAATTTGCTTGTGGTTATGTTGCTGTCTTTTGGTGCCCATCATATGAGCGCGCGCGTGGATCACACCATAGGGTTAGTTATATGTTGATAGGACTATGTATTGGAGGGCAAGAGTGACAGAAGCTTCAACCTAGCATAGAAATTGATGCATACGAGATTGAAGGGGGACCAATATATCTTAATGCTATGGTTGGGTTTTACCTTAATGAACATTAGTAGTTGCGGATGCTTGCTAATAGTTCTAATCATAAGTGCATAGAATTCCAAGTAAGGGATGACATGCTAGCAGTGGCCTCTCCCACATAATACTTGCTATCGGTCTAGTAAAGTAGTCAATTGCTTAAGGACAATTTTGCAACTCCTACCACCACTTTTCCACACTCACTATATTTACTTTAGTTGCTTCTTTACCTTAACAGTCCCTAGTTTTATTTTCGTGCTCTTTACTTTCTTGCAAGCCTTTCCGAAAACACCTACAAAGTACTTCTAGTTTCATACTTGTTCTAGGTAAAGCGAACGTCAAGCGTGCGTAGAGTTGTATCGGTGATCGATAGAACTTGAGGGAATATTTGTTCTACCTTTAGCTCCTCGTTGGGTTCGACACTCTTACTTATCGAAAACTATTGCAATCCCCTATACTTGTGGGTTATCAAGACCTTTTTCTGGCGCCGTTGCCGGGGAGCAATAGCGTGGGGTGAATATTCTCGTGTGTGCTTGTTTGCTTTATCACTAAGTAATTTTTATTTGTTGTTCTTAGTTGTTCTTTATCTTTAGTTATGGATATGGAACACGAAATACCAAAAAAATTAGGTGTACTTTCTGCTCATGGAGATGGGGAACCTCCTAAAACCCTCGATGCTGGTTATGTGAAAGATATTATGTACTACTTTAATAATCCTGAGAAACCCCCATTTAATTATGTAATGGGAGTAACGTTGGATCAATGTGAATACTTTAGGGATTATCGCTTGACACAAAAAGGGAAACTATTATGGGATCAAATTTATATATTGAAGTGGTATGCTAGACAACTATGCTCGGAATATGATTATACTTGTTGCTCTAGGATGAATTCTCCACACCTCCCCTTTTCATGCAAATTTAATGATAATTAAACCTTGGCTTCTTATGCTAGAGGTATATATGATTACTATGATGTGGAACAAATAGAAGAATTTGTTGCTTTTATGGGTGCTTATGAAATTGAATCTATGTTTAAAGAGTTTGATGATATTGATGATGCTTGTTATAGATCTGAAAATTTAGCTATCCTCAAATATTGCTATGAGACTTATGAATACAATTATGAAATTAATGCACTTATTAAGAAAGTCTCCGCTGTCCAAGAAGAGACTAATATTTTGCAGGAGTCTATGGAAGAAGAAATTGATGAAACTGTGAGCTCATTGGATGAAAAAGATGAGGAGGAGAGCGAAGAACAAAAGGAGGAAGAGCGGATTGATAACCCGTGCCCACCTTCTAATGAGAGTAACTCTTCAACTCATACATTGTTTAATTCCCCTTCGTGCTTACCGAAGGATGATTGCTATGATGACTGTAATGATCCCTATGATTCTTTTGAAATATCCCTTTTTGATGATGCTTGCTATGCTTGTGGCCAAGATGCCAATATGAATTATGCTTATGGAGATGAACTTGCTATAGTTCCTTATGTTAAACATGAAATTGTTGCTATTGCACCCACACATGATAGTCCTATTATCTTTTTGAATTCTCCCGACTACACTATATCGGAGAAGTTTGCACTTATTAAGGATTATATTGATGGGTTGCCTTTTACCATTGCACATGATGATTTTGATGAATGTAATATTCATGTGCTTGCTACTCCTACTTGCAATTATTATGAGAGAGGAACTATATCTCCACCTCTCTATGTTTCCAACATGATAAAATCGCAAGAAACTGTTTATACTATGCATTGGCCTTTACTAGGTGTGCATGAATTGTTCTTTTATGACATGCCGATGCATAGGAAGAGAGTTAGACTTCGTCATTGCATGATATATGTTTCTTTGTGATCACTACTAAATTACAAATCATTGTTGATTCAAATTGGCTTTGATATACCTTGGGATCCGGGTGGATCCATTACTTGAGCACTTTATGCCTAGCTTAATGGCTTTAAAGAAAGCGCTGCCAGGGAGACAACCCGGAAGTTTTAGAGAGTCGTTTATTTCTGTTGAGTGCTTTCATATAGTTTAAAAATAACAAAAATAAAGAGGGGAACCCAAAACTTTTTCAAAAAGAAAAGCGAAAGTGAGAAAGACGAGCATTGTTGAAGTGGGAGCTAGCCTTGAACTTTGTTCATGCTCACAGAAACTTTGTGAATCTTGATTACAGAAACTTTTCAACAAAAATCATTATCCCCTTGTACAATTCCATTGTATTATAAAAATAATGTGACAAGGTTTGCCTTTAGGATGTTTACATTTGCTTGATGGTTTGTACGGTGCAGGACAGAAACTTTGGCTGTAGTGCACGATTTTACATTTTTAGCTGGAACGTCAAATGGTTCTGATTATTTTTGCACTGTCTTCCTATACAAATTGTTTATTTTTACTAATTTTGGTAGAAATTTTCAAGTATCATAAGTATGGTGTGTTTTAGACATATTCTGTTTTTGATGCATAGTTTGCTTGTTTTGATGAAACTATCAATTTATATCAGTGGATTAAGCCTTGAAAAGTTATATTACAGTAGACACAATGCAAAAACAAAATATGAATTGTTTTGCAACAGTACTTATAGTAGTTATTTGCTTTATTATACTAACAGATCTTACCGAGTTTTCTGTTGAAGTTTTGTGTAGATGAAGTGTTCGATGATCGAGAAGGTTTCGATGTGAGAAGAAGGAAGAGAGGCAAGAGCTCAAGCTTGGGGATGCCTGAGGCACCCCAAGTAAATATTCAAGGAGACTCAAGCGTCTAAGCTTGGGGATGCTGGGAAGGCATCCCCTCTTTCTTCAACAAGTATCGATATGTTTTCGGATTCGTTTCGTTCATGCGATATGTGCAAATCTTGGAGCGTCTTTTGCATTTAGGTTTTTATTTTTTCTTTTTATGCACCATGCTGGCATGAGATAGTCCTTGGTTTATTTATAGAATGCTCATTGCACTTCACTTATATCTTTTGAGTATGGCTTTATAGAATGCTTCATGAGCTTCACTTATATCATTTGAAGTTTGGATTGCCTGTTTCTCTTAACTTAGACAACCGCCATTTGTAGAATGCTCTTTTTCTTCACTTATATTTGTTAGAGCACGGGCATATCTTTGATAGAAAGAATTAAACTCTCTTGCTTCACTTATATCTATTTAGAGAGATGACAGGAATTGGTCATTCACATGGTTAGTCATAAAATCCTACATAAAACTTGTAGATCACTAAATATGATATGTTTGATTCCTTGCAATAGTTTTGCGATATCAAGATGGTAATATTAGAGTCATGCTAGTGGGTAGTTGTAGATTGTAGAAATACTTATGTTGAGGTTTGTGATTCCCGTAGCATGCACGTATGGTGAACCGTTATGTAACGAAGTCGGAGCATGATTTATTTATTGATTGTCTTCCTTATGAGTGGCGGTCAGGGACGAGCGATGGTCTTCTCCTACCAATCTATCCCCCTAGGAGCATGCGCGTAGTACTTTGTTTCGATAGCCAATAGACTTTTGCAATAAGTATGTGAGTTCTTTATGACTAATGTTGAGTCCATGGATTATACGCACTCTCACCCTTCCACCATTGCTAGCCTCTCTAGTACTGCGCAACTTTCGCCGGTACCATAAACCCACCATATACCTTCCTCAAAACAGCCACCATACCTACCTATCATGGCATTTCCATAGCCATTCCGAGATATATTTCCATGCAACTTTCATCATCATCGTATACATGACTTGAGCATTCATTGTCATATTGCTTTGCATGATCGTAAGATAGCTAGCATGATGTTTTCATGGCTTGTCCATTTTTTGATGTCATTGCTATGCTAGATCATTTCACATTCCGGTACACCGCCAGAGGCATTCATATAGAGTCATATCTTTGTTCTAGATATCGAGTTGTAAGTAAATAAAAGTGTGATGATCATCATTATTAGAGCATTGCCCCAGTGAGGAAAGGATGATGGAGACTATGATTCCCCCACAAGTCGGGATGAGACTCCGGACGAAAAAAAAGAAAGGCCAAAAAAAGAGAAGGCCCAAAAAAAGAGAAAGAAAAGAAAAGAAAACAAAAAAATGAGAGAAAAAGAGAGAAGGGGCAATGCTACTATCCTTTTTCCACACTTGTGCTTCAAAGTAGCACCATGTTCTTCATATAGAGAGTCTCTTGAGTTATCACTTTCATATACTAGTGGGAATTTTCATTATAGAACTTGGCTTGTATATTCCGATGATGGGCTTCCTCAAATGCCCGAGGTCTTCATGAGCAAGCAAGTTGGATGCACACCCACTTAGTTTCAATTAGAGCTTTCATACACTTATAGCTCTAGTGCATCCGTTGCATGGTAATCCCTACTCACTCACATTGATATCTATTAATGGGCATCTCCATAGCCCATTGATACGCCTAGTTGATGTGAGACTATCTTCTCCTTTTTGTCTCCTCCACCATCATATTCTATCCCACCTATAGTGCTATGTCCATGGCTCACGCTGATGTATTGCGTGAAAGTTGAAAAGGTTTGAGAATGTCAAAAGTATGAAACAATTGCTTGGCTTGTCATCGGGGTTGTGCATGATTTGAATATTTTGTGTGGTGAAGATGGAGCATAGCCAGACTATATGATTTTGTAGGGATAACTTTCTTTGGCCATGTTATTTTGAAAATACATGATTGCTTTATTAGTATGCTTGAAGTATTATTGTCTTAATGTCAAAGGATAGACTATTGCTTTGAATCACTCGTGTCTTAATATTCGTGCCATGATTAGACATATGATCAAGATTATGCTAGGTAGCATTCCACATCAAAAATTATCTTTTTTATCATTTACCTACTCGAGGACGAGCGGGAATTATGCTTGGGGATGCTGATACGTCTCCGTCGTATCTATAGTTTTTGATTGTTCCATGCCAATATTATTCAACTTTCATATACTATTTGGCAACTTTTTATACTATTTTTGGGACTAACATATTGATCCAGTGCCCAGTGCCAGTTCCTCTTTGTTGCATGTTTTTTGTTTCGCAGAATATCCATATCAAACGGAGTCCAAACGGAATAAAAACTGACGGAGATTTTTTTGGAATATATATGACTTTTGGGAAGAAGATTCCACGCGAGACGATGCTCGAGGGGCCCACGAGGTAGGGGGCATGCCCCTGACCCTCGTGGACACCCCGTAAGGCGGTTGGTGCCCTTCTTTCACCGCAAGTAAGCTAATTTTCGGATAGAGATTGTGTCAAAATTTCAGCCCAATCGGAGTTACGGATCTAAGGGAATATAAGAAACGGTGAAAGGGAGGAATCTGGGAGCGCAGAAACAGAGAGAGACAGAGAGACAGATCCAATCTCGAAGGGGCTCTCGTCCCTCCCGTGCCATGAAGGCCATGGACGAGAGGGGAAACCCTTCTCCCATCTAGGGAGGAGGTCAAGGAAGAAGAAGAAGGAGGGGGGCTCTCTCCCCCTCGCTTCCAGTGGCACTTGAGTGCCACCGGGGGCCATCATCATCACCGCGATCTACACCAACACCTCCGCCATCTTCACCAACATCTCCATCACCTTCCCCCCCTCTATCTACAGCGGTCCACTCTCCCGCAACCAGCTGTACCCCCTACTTGAACATGGTGCTTTATGCTTCATATTATTATCCAATGATGTGTTGCCATCCTATGATGTCTGAGTAGATTTTCGTTGTCCTATCAGTGGTTGATGAATTGCTATGATTGATTTAATTTGCTTGTGGTTATGTTGCTGTCCTTTGGTTCCCATCATATGAGCACGCGCATGGATCACACCATAGGGTTAGTTGTATGTTGATAGGACTATGTATTGGAGGGCAAGAGTGACAGAAGCTTCAACCTAGCATAGAAATTGATGCATACGGGATTGAAGGGGGACCAATATATATTAATGCTATGGTTGGGTTTTACCTTAATGAACATTAGTAGTTGCGGATGCTTGCTAATAGTTCCAATCATAAGTTCATAGAATTCCAAGTAAGGGATGACTTGCTATCGGTCTAGTAAAGTAGTCAATTGCTTAGGGACAATTTCGCAACTCCTACCACCACTTTTCCACACTCGCTATATTTACTTTAGTTGCTTCTTTACCTTAACAGCCCCTAGTTTTATTTTCGTGCTCTTTACTTTCTTCCAAGCCTTTCCGAAAACACCTACAAAGTACTTCTAGTTTCATACTTGTTCTAGGTAAAGCGAACGTCAAGCGTGCGTAGAGTTGTATCGGTGGTCGATAGAACTTGAGGGAATATTTGTTCTACCTTTAGCTCCTCGTTGGGTTCGACACTCTTACTTATCAAAAACTGTTGCGATCCCCTATACTTGTGGGTTATCAATCAATGAGCTAGTCAACTAGAGGCTCACTAGGGACATGTTGTGGTCTATGTATTCACACATGTATTACGATTTCCGGATAACACAATTATAGCATGAACAATAGACAATTATCATGAACAAGGAAATATAATAATAACCATTTTATTATTGCCTCTAGGGCATATTTCCAACAGTCTCCCACTTGCACTAGAGTCAATAATCTAGTTACATTGTGATGAATCGAACACCCATAGATTTCTGGTGTTGATCATGTTTTGCTCGAGGAAGAGGTTTAGTCAACGGATCTGCGACATTCAGGTCTGTATGCACTTTACAAATATCTATGTCTCCATTTTGAACATTTTCACGAATGGAGTTGAAGCGACGCTTGATATGCCTGGTCTTCCTGTGAAACCTGGGCTCCTTGGCAAGGGCAATAGCTCCAGTGTTGTCACAGAATAGAGTCATCGGGCCCGACGCATTGGGAATAACTCCTAGGTCAGTAATGAACTCCTTTATCCAGATTGCTTCTTGTGCTGCCTCCGAGGCTGCCATGTACTCCGCTTCACATGTAGATCCCACCACGATGCTTTGCTTGCAACTACACCAGCTGACTGCCCCACCATTCAAAATATACCCGTATCCGGTTTGTGACTTAGAGTCATCTAGATCTGTGTCGAAGCTAGCATCGACATAACCCTTTACGACGAGCTCTTCGTCACCTCCATAAACGAGAAACATATCCTTAGTCCTCTTCAGGTACTTCAGGATATTCTTGACCGCTGTCGGGTGTTCCATGCCGGGATCACTTTGGTACCTTCCTACCAAACTTACAGCAAGGTTTACATCAGGTCTGGTACACAACATGGCATACATGATAGACCCTATGGCCGAGGCATAGGGGACGACACTCATCTTTTCTCTATCTTCTGCAGTGGTCGGGCATTGAGCCGTGCTCAATCTCATACCTTGCAATACAGGCAAGAACCCCTTCTTGGACTGATCCATATTGAACTTCTTCAATATCTTGTCAAGGTACGTACTTTGTGAAAGACCAATGAGGCGTCTCGATCTATCTCTCTAGATCTTGATGCCTAATATATAAGCAGCTTCTCCAAGGTCCTTCATTGAAAAACACTTGTTCAAGTAGGCCTTTATGCTTTCCAAGAATTCTATATCATTTCCCATCAATAGTATGTCATCCACATATAATATGAGAAATGCTACAGAGCTCCCACTCGCTTTCTTGTAAACACAGGCTTCTCCATAAGTCTGCGTAAACCCAAACGCTTTGATCATCTCATCAAATCGAAAGTTCCAACTCCGAGATGCTTGCACCAGCCCATAGATTAAGCGTTGGAGCTTGCACACCTTGTCAGCAATCTTAGGATCGACAAAACCTTCCGGCTGCATCATATACAATTCTTCCTTAAGGAAACCATTAAGGAATGCCGTTTTCGTTGGGGAACATAGCAATAATTCAAAATTTTCCTACGTGTCACCAAGATCAATCTATGGAGCCATCTAGCAACGAGGGAGGAGTGGATCTACATACCCTTGTAGATCGCGCGCGGAAGCGTTCAAGAGAACGGGGTTGATGGTGTCGTACTCGTCGTGATCCAAATCACCGATGATCCTAGCGCCGAACGGACGGCACCTCCGCGTTCAACACATGTACGGAGCAGCGACGTCTCCTCCTTCTTGATCCAGCAAGGGGGGAGGAGAGGTTGATGGAGATCCAGCAGCACGACGGCGTGGTGGTGGAAGTAGCGGGATTCCAACAGGGCTTCGCCAAGCGCTGCGGGAGGAGGGAGATGTGTCATGGGAGGGAGAGGGAGGCGCCAGGGCTTAGGTGTGGTTGCCCTCCCTTCCCCCCACTATATATAGGGCCAAGGGAGAGGGGGGGCGCAGCCTTGGCCCTTCCTCCAAGGAAGGGTGCGGCCAGGGAGGAGTCCATCCTCCCCAAGGCACCTCGGAGGTGCCTTCCCCCTTTAGGACTCTTCCTTTCCTTATCTCTTGGCGCATGGGCCTCTTGGGGCTGGTGCCCTTGGCCCATACAGGCCAAGGTGCACACCCCTACAGCCCATGTGGCCCCTCGGGGCAGGTGGCCCCACGCGGTGGACCCCCGGGACCCTTCCGGTGGTCCCGGTACAATACCGGTGACCCCGAAACTTGTCCCGATAGCCGAAATAGCACTTCCTATATATAATTCTTTACCTCCGGACCATTCTGGAACTCCTCGTGACGTTCGGGATCTCATACGGGACTCCGAACAACTTTCAGGTTACCACATACTAATATCTCTATAACCCTAGCGTCACCGAACCTTAAGTGTGTAGACCCTACGGGTTCGGGAGACACGTAGACATGACCGAGACGACTCTTCGGCCAATAACCAACATCGGGATCTGGATACCCATGTTGGCTCCCACATGCTCCTAGATGATCTCATCGGATGAACCACGATGTCAAGGACTTAATCAATCCCGTATACAATTCCCTTTGTCTATCGGTACGATACTTGCCCGAGATTCGATGGTCGGTATCCCGATACCTTGTTCAATCTCGTTACCGGAAAGTCTCTTTTACTCGTTCCGTAACACATCATCCCGTGATCAACTCCTTGATCACATTGTGCACATTATGACGATGTCCTACCGAGTGAGCCCAGAGATACCTCTCCGTTTACACGGAGTGACAAATCCCAGTCTCGATTCGTGCCAACCCAACAGACACTTTCGGAGATACCTGTAGTGTACCTTTATAGCCACCCATTTACGTTG
Organism: Triticum aestivum; assembly: GCF_018294505.1. Classification (NCBI taxonomy): domain Eukaryota; kingdom Viridiplantae; phylum Streptophyta; class Magnoliopsida; order Poales; family Poaceae; genus Triticum; species Triticum aestivum. The sequence goes on along the minus strand of NC_057797.1, from coordinate 635,644,942 downwards.
TGACGTTTGGCACACCCAAAGTATTCCTGCGGTATCCGGGAGTTGCACAATCTCATGGTCTAAGGAAATGATACTTGACATTAGAAAAGCTTTAGCATATGAACTACATGATCTTGTGCTAGGCTTAGGATTGGGTCTTTGTCCATCACATCATTCTCCTAATGATATGATCCCGTTATCAATGACATCCAATGTCCATGGTCAGGAAACCGTAACCATCTATTGATCAACGAGCTAGTCAACTAGAGGCTTACTAGGGACATGGTGTTGTCTATGTATCGACACATGTATCTGAGTTTCCTATCAATACAATTCTAGCATGGATAATAAACGATTATCATGAACAAGGAAATATAATAATAACTAATTTATTATTGCCTCTAGGGCATATTTCCAACAGTCTCCCACTTGCACTAGAGTCAATAATCCAGTTCACATCGATATGTGATTAGCACTCAAGGTCACATCCCCATGTGACTAACACCCAAAGAGTTTACTAGAGTCAATAATCTAGTTCACATTACCATGTGATTAACACTCGATGAGTTATGGGTTTGATCATGTTATGCTTGTGAGAGATGTTATAGTCAACGGGTCTGAATCTTTCAGATCCGTATGTACTTCACAAATTTCTATGTCATCTTGTAGACGCAACTACTACGCTACATTTGGAGCTATTCCAAATAACTGTTCTACTATACGAATCTAGTTTACTACTCAGAATAATCTGGATTAGTGTCAAAGTTTGCATCGGCGTAACCCTTTACGACGAACTCTTTTACCACCTCCATCATCGAGAAAATTCCTTAGTCCACTAGTTACTAAGGATAACTTTGACCGTTGTCCTGTGATCCATTCTTAGATCACTCTTGTACCCCTTGACTGACTCATGGCAAGGCACATTTCAGGTGCGATACACAGCATAGCATACTGTAGAGCCTATGTCTTAAGCATAGGGGACGACCTTCGTCCTTTCTCTCTATTCTGCCGTGGTCGAGCTTTAAGTCTTAACTTCATACCTTAGAACTCAGGCAAGAACTCCTTCTTTGACTGATCCATCTTGAACACCTTCAAGATCATGTCAAGGTATGTGCTCATTTGAAAGTACCATTAAGCGTTTTGATCTATCCTTATAGATCTTGATGCTCAATGTTCAAGTAGCTTAATCCAGGCTTTCCATTGAAAAACACTTTCCAAATAACCCTATATGCTTTCCAGAAATTCTACATCATTTCTGATCAACAATATGTCAACAACATATATTCATCAGAAATTCTATAGTGCTCCCACTCACTTCTTTGGAAATACAAGTTTCTCATAAACTTTGTATAAACCCAAAACCTTTGATCATCTCATCAAAGCGTACATTCCAACTCCGAGATGCTTACTCCAGTCCTTAGAAGGATTGCTGGAGCTTTGCATACTTATTAGCATCTTTCAGGATTGACAAAACCTTCCGGTTGTATCACATACAACCTTTCCTCAAGAAAATCGTCGAGGAAACAATGTTTTGACATCCTATCTGCAAGATTTCATAAATAATGCAGTAATCGCTAATATAATTCCAACAGACTCTTAGCATCGCTACGAGTGAGAAAGTCTCATCGTAGTCAACTCCTTGAACTTGTCGAAAAACATCTTAACGACAAGTCGAGCTTTCTTAATGGTGACATTTACCATCATTGTCCGTCTTCCTTTTAAAATCCATATGTACCTAACAGCCTTACGACCATCAAGTAGTTCTTCCAAAGTCTACACTTTGTTTTCATATATGGATCCTCTCTCGGATTATATGGCCTCGAGCCATTTATCGGAATCCGGGCCCACCATCGCTTCTCCATAGCTCGTAGGTTCATTGTTCTCTAGCAACATGACTTCCAAGACAGGATCACGTACCATTCTGAAGTAGTACGCATCCTTGTCATCCCACGAGGTTTGGTAGTGACTTGATCTGAAGTTTCATGATCACTATCATAAGCTTCCACTTCAATTGGTGTAGGTGCCACAGGAACAACTTCATGTGCCCTGCCACACACTAGTTGAAGAGACGGTTCAACAACCTTATCAAGTCTCCACCATCCTCCACTCAATTCTTTCGAGAGAAACTTTTCCTCGAGAAAGGACCCGATTCTAGAAACAATCCCTTTATTGCTTTCGGATCTGAGACAGGAGGTATACCCAACTGTTTTGGGTGTCCTATGAAGATGCATTTATCCGCTTTGGGTTCGAGCTTATCAGCCTGAAACTTTTTCGCATAAGCGTCGCAGCCCCAAACTTTTAAGAAATGACAGCTTAGGTTTCTCTAAACCATATTTCATACGGTGTCATCTCATCGGAATTACGTGGTGCCCTTTTAAAGTGAATGTGGTTGTCTCTAATGCCTAACCCATAAACTATCGTGGTAATTCGATAAGAGACGTCATGGTATGCATCATATCCAATAGGGTGCAGTTATGATGTACGGACACACCATCACACCATGGTGTTCCAGGCTGTATTAGTTGTGAAACAATTTCCACAATGTCTTAATTCTATGCCAAACTCGTAATTCAGATATTCATGTCTATGATCATATCATAGATATCTTATCCTCTTGTTACGACGATCTTTCAACTTCACCCTGAAATTACTTGAACCTTTCAATAATTCAGACTCGTGATTCATCAAGTAAATATACTCAACATCTACTCAAATCATCTATGAAGTAAGAACATAACAATATCCACTACATGCCTCAGCACTCATTGGATTGCACACATCAAAATGTATTACTTCCAACAAGTTGCTTTCTAGTTCCATTTTACTGAAAACGAGGCTTTCAGTCATCTTGCCCATGTGGTATGATTTGCATGTCTCAAGTGATTCAAAATCAAGTGAGTCCAAACGGTCCATTTGCATGGAGTTTCTTCATGCATATACACTAATAGACATGGTTCGCATGTCTCAAACCTTTCAAAACAAGTGAGCCCAAGGATCCATCAACATGGAGCTTCTTCATGCGTTTTATACCGATATGACTTACGTGGCAGTGCCACAAGTAGGTGGTACTATCATTACTATCTTTTGGCATGAACATGTGTATCACTACGATCGAGATTCAACAAACCATTCATTTCAGGTGTAAGACCATTGAAGGTATTATTCAAATAAACAGAGTAACAATTATTCTCTTTAAATGAATAACCGTATTGCAATAGACATAATCCAATCATGTCTATGCTCAACGCAAACACCAATCTCGATGGTAGAGGGAGCGTACGATATTTGATCAACCTTGGAAATACTTCCAACACATATCGTCATCTCACCTTTAGCTAGTCTCCGTTTATTCCGTAGCTTTTATTTCGAGTTACTAACACTTAGCAACCGAACCGGTATCTAATACCCTGGTGCTACTAGGAGTACTAGTAAAGTACACATTAACATAATGTATATCCAATATACTTCTATCGACCTTGCCAGCCTTCTCATCTACCAAGTATCTAGGGTAATTCTGCTCCAGTGGCTGTTCCCCTTATTACAGAAGCACTTAGTCTCGGGTTTGGGTTCAACCTTGGGTTTCTTCACTAGAGCAGCAGCTGAATTGCCGTTTCATGAAGTATCCCTTCGTGCCCTTGCCCTTCTTGAAACTAGTGGTTTCACTAACCATCAACAATTGATGCTCCTTCTTGATTTCTACTTTCGCGGTGTCAAACATCGCGAGTATTTCAAGGATCATCATATCTATCCCTGATATGTTATAGTTCATCACGAAGCTCTAGCAGCTTGGTGGTAATGACTTCGGAGAAACATCAATATCTCATCTGGAAGATCAACTCCCACTCGATTCAAATGATTGTTGTACTCAGACAATCTGAGCACAAGCTCAACAATTGAGCTTTTCTCCTTAGTTTGTAGGCTAAGAAAATCGTCGGAGGTCTCATACCTCTTGATGTGGGCACGAGCCTGAAATCCCAATTTCAACCCTCGAAACATCTCATATGTTTCTTGACGTTTCAAAACCGTCTTCGGTGCCTCAATTCTAAACCATTTAACTGAACTATCACGTAGTTATCAAAATGTGTATGTCAGATGTTCGCAACATCCACATACGACGTTCGAGGTTCAGCACACTGAGCGGTGCATTAAGGACATAAGCCTTCTATGAAGCAATGAGGACAATCCTCAGTTTACGGACCTAGTCCGCATAATTGCTACTACCAACTTTCAACTAAATTTTCTCTAGGAACATATCTAAACAGTAGAACTAAAGCGCGAGCTACGGCATAATTTGCGAAGATCTTTTGACTACGTTCAGGATAATTAAGTTCATCTTATGAACTCCCACTCAGATAGACATCCCTCTAGTCATCTAAGTGATTACATGATCCGAGTCATCTAGGCCGTGTCCGATCATCACGTGAGACGGACTAGTCATCATCGGTGAACATCTTCATGTTGATCGTATCTACTATACGACTCATGCTCGACCTTTCGGTCTCTTGTGTTCCGAGGCCATGTCTGTACATGCTAGGCTCGTCAAGTCAACCTAAGTGTTTCGGGTGTGTAAATCTGTCTTACACCCGTTGTATGTGAACGTTAGAATCTATCACACCCGATCATCACGTGGTGCTTCGAAACAACGAACTGTCGCAACGGTGCACAGTTAGGGGAAACACCTTCTTGAAATTATTATGAGGGATCATCTTATTTACTACCGTCGTTCCAAGTAAACAATATGCAAAAACATGATAAACATCACATGCAATCAAATAATAGTGACATGATATGGCCAATATCATATAGCTCCTTTGATCTCCATCTTGGGGCTCCATGATCATCTTGTCATCGGCATGACACCATGATCTCCATCATCATGATCTCCATCATCGTGTCTTCTTGAAGTTGTCTCGTCATCTATTACTTCTACTACTATGGCTAACACTTTAGCAATAAAGTAAAGTAATTACATGACATTTAAGTTGACACGCAGGTCATAAATAAATAAAGACAACTCCTATGGCTCCTGCCGGTTGTCATACTCATCGACATGCAAGTCGTGATTCCAATTACAAGAACATGATCAATCTCATACATCACATATATCATTCATCACATCCTTTTGGCCATATCACATCACATAGCATACCCTGCAAAAACAAGTTAGACGTCCTCTAATTGTTGTTTGCATGTTTTACGTGGCTGCTAAGGGTTTCTAGCAAGAACGTTTCTTACCTACGCAAAAACCACAACATGATATGCCAATTGCTATTTACCCTTCATAAGGACCCTTTTCATCGAATCCGATCCGACTAAAGTGGGAGAGACAGACACCCGCTAGCCACCTTATGCAACTAGTGCATGTCAGTCGATGGAACCAGTCTCAGTAAGAGTACGTGTAAGGTCGGTCCGGGCCGCTTCATCCCACAATGCCACCGAATCAAGATTGGACTAGTAATGGTAAGCATATTGAACAAAATCAACGCCCACAACTACTTTGTGTTCTACTCGTGCATAGAAACTATGCATAGACCTAGCTCATGATGCCACTGTTGGGGAACGTAGCAATAATTCAAAATTTTCCTACGTGTCACCAAGATCAATCTATGGAGCCATCTAGCAACGAGGGAGGAGTGGATCTACATACCCTTGTAGATCGCGCGCGGAAGTGTTCAAGAGAACGGGGTTGATGGAGTCGTACTCGTCGTGATCCAAATCACCGATGATCCTAGCGCCGAACGGACGGCACCTCCGCGTTCAACACACGTACGGAGCAGCAACGTCTCCTCCTTCTTGATCCAGCAAGGGGGGAGGAGAGGTTGATGGAGATCCAGCAGCACGACGGCGTGGTGGTGGAAGTAGCGGGATTCCAACAGGGCTTCGCCAAGCGCTGCGGGAGGAGGGAGATGTGTCATGGGAGGGAGAGGGAGGCGCCAGGGCTTAGGTGTGGTTGCCCTCCCTTCCCTCCACTATATATAGGGCCAAGGGAGAGGGGGGCGCAGCCTTGGCCCTTCCTCCAAGGAAGGGTGCGGCCAGGGAGGAGTCCATCCTCCCCAAGGCACCTCGGAGGTGCCTTCCCCCTTTAGGACTCTTCCTTTCCTTATCTCTTGGTGCATGGGCCTCTTGGGGCTGGTGCCCTTGGCCCATACAGGCCAAGGCGCACACCCCTACAGCCCATGTGGCCCCCTGGGGCAGGTGGCCCCACCCGGTGGACCCCCGGGACCCTTCCGGTGGTCCCGGTACAATACTGGTGACCCCGAAACTTGTCCCGATAGCCGAAATAGCACTTCCTATATATAATTCTTTACCTCCGGACCATTTCGGAACTCCTCGTGACGTTCGGGATCTCATCCGGGACTCCGAACAACTTTCGGGTTACCGCATACTAATATCTCTATAACCCTAGCGTCACCGAACCTTAAGTGTATAGACCCTACGGGTTCGGGAGACACGTAGACATGACCGAGACGACTCTCCAGCCAATAACCAACAGCGGGATCTGGATACCCATGTTGGCTCCCACATGCTCCTCGATGATCTCATCGGATGAACCACGATGTCGAGGACTTAATCAATCCCGTATACAATTCCCTTTGTCTATCGGTACGATACTTGCCTGAGATTCGATCGTCGGTATCCCGATACCTTGTTCAATCTCGTTACCGGCAAGTCTCTTTTACTCGTTCCTTAACACATCATCTCGTGATCAACTCCTTGATCACATTGTGCACATTATGACGATGTCCTACCGAGTGGGCCCAGAGATACCTCTCCGTTTACACGGAGTGACAAATCCCAGTCTCGATTCGTGCCAACCCAACAGACACTTTCGGAGATACCTGTAGTGTACCTTTATAGCCACCCAGTTATGTTGTGACGTTTGGCACACCCAAAGTATTCCTACGGTATCCTGGAGTTGCACAATCTCATGGTCTAAGGAAATGATACTTGACATTAGAAAAGCTTTAGCGTACGAACTACATGATCTTGTGCTAGGCTTAGGATTGGGTCTTTGTCCATCACATCATTCTCCTAATGATGTGATCCCGTTATCAATGACATCCAATGTCCATGGTCAGGAAACCGTAACCATCTATTGATCAACGAGCTAGTCAACTAGAGGCTTACTAGGGACATGGTGTTGTCTATGTATCCACACATGTATCTGAGTTTCCTATCAATACAATTCTAGCATGGATAATAAACGATTATCATGAACAAGGAAATATAATAATAACTAATTTATTATTGCCTCTAGGGCATATTTCCAACAGTTTTGACGTCCATTTGCCATATCTCATAATCATATAATGCGGCAATTAATTGCTAACATGACTCGGATGGACTTCAGCTTCGCTACGGGTGAGAAATTCTCATCGTAGTCAACCCCTTGAACTTGTCGATGACCCTTAGCGACAAGTCGAGCCTTATAGATGGTCACATTACCATCCGCATATGTCTTCTTCTTAAAGATCCATTTATTTTCTATGGCTCGCTGATCATCGGGCAAGTCAGTCAAAGTCCATACTTCATTTTCATACATGGATCCTATCTCGGATTTCATGGCTTCCAGCCATTTGTCAGAATCTGGGCCCGCCATTGCTTCTTCATAGTTTGAAGGTTCACCATTGTCTAACAACATGATTTCCAGGACAGGGTTGCGGTACCACTCTGGTGCGGAACGTGTCCTTGTGGACCTACGAAGTTCAGTAGCAACTTGATCTAAAGTTTCATGATCATCATCATTAACTTCCTCTCTAGTTGGTGCAGGCACCTCAGAAACATTTTCTTGAGTTGCGCCACTCTCCGGTTCAAGAGGCAATACTTCATCAAGTTCTACTTTCCTCCCACTTACTTCTTTCGAGAGAAACTCTTTCTCTAGAAAGGATCCATTCTTTGCAACAAAGATCTTGCCTTCGGATCTGAGGTAGAAGGTATACCCAATAGTTTCTTTAGGGTATCCTATGAAGACGCATTTTTCCGATTTGGGTTCGAGCTTTTCAGGTTGAAGTTTCTTGACATAAGCATCGCATCCCCAAACTTTCAGAAATGACAGCTTAGGTTTCTTACCAAACCACAATTCATACGGTGTCGTCTCAACGGATTTCGACGGAGCCCTATTTAAAGTAGCATAACCCCAAAATGATAGCGGTAGATCGGTAAGAGACATCATAGATCGCACCATATCCAATAGGGCGCGGTTACGATGTTTGGACACACCATTACGCTGTGGTGTTCCAGGCGGCGTGAGTTGTGAAACTATTCCACATTTCCTTAAGTGCGTGCCAAATCCGTGACTCAAATATTCTCCCCCACGATCTGATCGTAAGAACTTGATTTTCCTGTCACGTTGATTCTCAACCTCACTCTAAAATTCCTTGAACTTTTCAAAGGTCTCAGACTTGTGTTTCATGAAGTAGACATACCCATATCTACTCAAGTCATCAGTGAGGGTGAGAACATAACGATAGCCACCGCGAGCCTCTACACTTATTGGACCGCACACATCAGTATGTATGATTTCCAATAAGTTGGTTGCTCGCTCCATTGTTCCAGAGAATGGAGTCTTGATCATTTTGCCCATGAGCCATGGTTCGCACATGTCAAATGATTCATAATCAAGAGACTCCAAAATTCCATCTGTATGGAGTTTCTTCATGCGTTTGACACCAATGTGACCAAGGCGGCAGCGCCACAAGTATGTGGGACTATCATTATCAACCTTACACCTTTTGGCATTCACACTATGAATATGTGTAACATCACGTTCGAGATTAAATAAGAATAAACCATTGACCAGCGGGGCATGACCATAAAACATGTCTCTCATATAAATAGAACAACCATTATTCTCAGATATAAATGAGTAGCCATCTCGCATTAAACAAGATCCAGATACAATGTTCATGCTCAAAGCTGGTAGTAAATAACAATTATTGAGGTTTAAAACTAATCCCATAGGTAAATGTAGAGGTAGCATGCCGACGTCAATCACATCGACCTTGGAACCATTCCCGGCGCGCATCGTCACGTCGCCCTTCGCCAGTCTTCGTTTATTCCGCATTTCGTGTTTTGAGTTACAAATATGAGCAACTGCACCGGTATCAAATACCCAGGAGCTACTACGAGCGCTGGTTAGGTACACATCAATAACATGTATATCACATATACCTTTGGTATTGCCTGCCTTCTTATCCGCTAAGTACTTGGGGCACTTTCGCTTCCAGTGACTGTTTCCCTTGCAATAAAAGCACTCAGTCTCAGGCTTGGGTCCATTCTTTGGCTTCTTCCCGGTAGCTTGCTTACCGGGCGCGGCAACTCCCTTGCCGTCCTTCTTGAAGTTCTTTTTACCCTTCCCTTTCTTGAACTTAGTGGTTTTATTCACCATCAACACTTGATGTTCCTTTTTGATTTCCACCTCCGCTGATTTCAGCATTGAATATACCTCGGGAATGGTCTTTTCCATCCCCTGCATATTGAAGTTCATCACAAAGCTCTTGTAGCTAGGTGGGAGCGACTGAAGGATTCTGTCAACGACCACATCATTCAGGAGATTAACTCCCAGCTGAGACAAGCGGTTGTGCAACCCAGACATTTTGAGTATGTGCTCGCTGACGGAACTATTCTCCTCCATCTTACAACTGTAGAACTTGTCGGAGACTTCATATCTCTCGACCCGGGCATGAGCTTGGAAAACCATTTTCAGCTCTTGGAACATCTCATATGCTCCGTGTTGCTCAAAACGCTTTTGGAGCCCTGGTTCTAAGCTGTAAAGCATGTTACACTGAACCAGGGAGTAATCATCACTACGCGTCTGCCAAGCATTCATAACATCTTGTTCTACAGGGAAAACAGGTGCTTCACCTAGCGGTGCATCAAGGACATATGCTTTCCTGGTAGCTATGAGGATAATCCTCAGGTTATGGACCCAGTCCGTGTAGTTGCTACCATCGTCTTTCAGCTTGGTTTTCTCTAGGAACGTGTTGAAGTTGAGGGAAACATTAGCGTGGGCCATTTGATCTACAAGACATATTGCAAAGATTTTTAGACTATGTTCATGATAATTAAGTTCATCTAATCAAATTATTTGATGAACTCCCACTCAGATAGACATCCCTCTAGTCATCTAAGTGATACATGATCCGAGTCAACTAGGCAGTGTCCGATCATCACGTGAGACGGACTAGTCATCATCGGTGAACATTTTCGTGTTGATCGTATCTTCTATACGACTCATGTTCGACCTTTCGGTCTTCCATGTTCCGAGGCCATGTCTGTACATGCTAGGCTCGTCAAGTCAACCTAAGTGTATTGCGTGTGTAAATCTGGCTTACACCCATTGTATGCGAACGTTAGAACCTATCACACTCGATCATCACGTGGTGCTTCGGAACAATGGACCTTAGCAACGGTCCACAGTTAGGGGGGACACTTTCTTGAAATTATTGCGAGGGATCATCTTATTTATGCTACCGTCGTTCTAAGCAAATAAGATGTAAAACATGATAAACATCACATGCAATCAAATAGTGACATGATATGGCCAATATCATTTTGCTCCTTTTGATGTCCATCTTCGGGGCGCCATGATCATCATCGTCATCGGCATGACACCATGACCTCCATCATCATGATCTCCATCATCGTGTCTTCATGAAGTTGTCTCGCCAACTATTACTTCTACTACTATGGCTAACGGTTAGCGATAAAGTAAAGTAATTACATGACGTTTATGTTGACACGCAGGTCATAAATAAATTAAGACAACTCCTATGGCTCCTGCCGGTTGTCATACTCATCGACATGCAAGTCGTGATTCCTATTACAAGAACATGATCAATCTCATACATCACATATATCATTCATCACATCCTTTTGGCCATATCACATCACATAGCATACCCTGCAAAAACAAGTTAGACGTCCTCTAATTGTTGTTTGCATGTTTTACGTGGCTGCTAAGGGTTTCTAGCAAGAACGTTTCTTACCTACGCAAAAACCACAACATGATATGCCAATTGCTATTTACCCTTCATAAGGACCCTTTTCATCGAATCCGATCCGACTAAAGTGGGAGAGACAGACACCCGCTAGCCACCTTATGCAACTAGTGCATGTCAGTCGATGGAACCAGTCTCAGTAAGAGTACGTGTAAGGTCGGTCCGGGCCGCTTCATCCCACAATGCCACCGAATCAAGATTGGACTAGTAATGGTAAGCATATTGAACAAAATCAACGCCCACAACTACTTTGTGTTCTACTCGTGCATAGAAACTACGCATAGACCTAGCTCATGATGCCACTGTTGGGGAACGTAGCAATAATTCAAAATTTTCCTACGTGTCACCAAGATCAATCTATGGAGCCATCTAGCAACGAGGGAGGAGTGGATCTACATACCCTTGTAGATCGCGTGCGGAAGTGTTCAAGAGAACGGGGTTGATGGAGTCGTACTCGTCGTGATCCAAATCACCGATGATCCTAGCGCCGAACGGACGGCACCTCCGCGTTCAACACACGTACGGAGCAGCAACGTCTCCTCCTTCTTGATCCAGCAAGGGGGGAGGAGAGGTTGATGGAGATCCAGCAGCACGACGGCGTGGTGGTGGAAGTAGCGGGATTCCAACAGGGCTTCGCCAAGCGCTGCGGGAGGAGGGAGATGTGTCATGGGAGGGAGAGGGAGGCGCCAGGGCTTAGGTGTGGTTGCCCTCCCTTCCCTCCACTATATATAGGGCCAAGGGAGAGGGGGGCGCAGCCTTGGCCCTTCCTCCAAGGAAGGGTGCGGCCAGGGAGGAGTCCATCCTCCCCAAGGCACCTCGGAGGTGCCTTCCCCCTTTAGGACTCTTCCTTTCCTTATCTCTTGGTGCATGGGCCTCTTGGGGCTGGTGCCCTTGGCCCATACAGGCCAAGGCGCACACCCCTACAGCCCATGTGGCCCCCTGGGGCAGGTGGCCCCACCCGGCAAGTAAATTGAAAAAACTGACGTCCACAACAACTTGTGTTCTACTCGTGCATAGAAACTACGCATAGACCTAGCTCTGATACCACTGTTGGGGATCGTAGCAGAAATTTAAAATTTTCTACGCATCACCAAGATCAATCTATGGAGTCATCTAGCAACGAGAGGGAGAGGAGTGCATCTACATACCCTTGTAGATCGCGAGCGGAAGCGTTCAAGAGAACAGGGTTGATGGAGTCATACCCGACGTGATCCAAATCATCGATGATCCTAGCGCCAAACGGATGGTACCTCCGCGTTCAACACACATACGGAGCAGAGACGTCTCCCGCGCCTTGATCCAGCAAGGAGGGGGAGAGGTTGAGGAAGAGAGCTCCAACAGCAGCACGACGGCATGGTGGTGGTGGAGCGGCAGTACTCCGGCAGGGCTTCGCCAAGCTCTTAACGGAGGAGGAGAGGTGTTGGGGAGGGGAGGGGCTGTGCCTATGATGTGGTGTGCAGCCCTCCCCTTGCCCCTCTATTTATAGGGGAAGGAGGAAGGGGGTCGGCCCCCTCTAGATGAGATCTAGAGGGGGGCGGCGGCCAAGGGGGGTGGCTTGCCCCCAAGCAAGGGGGGCGCCCCCTCTAGGGTTTCCCCCAACCCTAGGCGCATGGGCCCAAGGGGGGTGCGCCCAGCCCACTTGGGGCTGGTTCCCTTTCCTCTATGGCCCATGCGGCCCTCCGAGAGAGGTGGCACCTCCCGGTGGACCCCTGGAACCCCTCCGGTGGCCCCGGTACAATACCGATATGCCCCTGAACCTTTCCGGTGACCGTATGACAACTTCCTATATATAAATCTTCACCTCCGGACCATTCCGGAACTCCTGTGACGTCCGGGATCTCATCCGGGACTCCGAACAACTTTCGGTAATCACATACAAGTCTTCCTAATAAGCCTAGCGTCATCGAACCTTAAGTGTGTAGACCCTACGGGTTCGGGAACCATGCAGACATGACCGAGACAACTCTTCGGCCAATAACCAACAGCGGGATCTGGATACCCATGTTGGCTCCGACATGTTCCACGATGATCTCATCGGATGAACCACGATGTCGAGGATTCAAGCAATCCCGTATACAATTCCCTTTGTCAATCGGTACGTTACTTGCCCGAGATTCGATCGTCAGTATCCCAATACCTCGTTCAATCTCGTTACCGACAAGTCACTTTACTCGTTCCGTAACACATTATCCCATGACCAACCCTTAGTCACACTGAGCTCATTACGATGATGTCTTACCGAGTGGGCCCAGAGATACCTCTCCGTCATACGGAGTGACAAATCCCAGTCTCGATTCGTGCCAACCCAACAGACACTTTCGGAGATACCCGTAGTGCACCTTTATAGTCACCCAGTTACGTTGTGACGTTTGGCACACCCAAAGTATTCCTACAGTATCCGAGAGTTGCACAATCTCATGGTATAAGGAAAAGATACTTGACATTAGAAAAGCTTTAGCAGACGAACTACACGATCTTGCGCTATGCTTAGGATTGGGTCTTGTCCATCACATCATTCTCCTAATGATGTGATCCCGTTATCAATGACATCCAATGTCCATGGTCAGGAAACCATAACCATCTGTTGATCAATGAGCTAGTCAACTAGAGGATCACTAGGGACATGTTGTGGTCTATGTATTCACACATGTATTACGATTTCCGGATAACACAATTATAGCATGAATAATAGACAATTATCATGAACAAGGAAAATATAATAATAACCATTTTATTATTGCCTCTAGGGCATATTTCCACCACTCTTATCCCTCGCATTACATTATTTTCCATTTGCCTCTCGTTTTCCTCTCCCCCACTTCACCCTTGCTGTTTTATTCGCCTTCTTTTCCTCTCTCCCTCTCTCTGTTCCCCTTCTCTTTTTCTATTTGCCTTCTTTTGCCCGCTTCTTGTTTGCTTGTGTGTTGGATTGCTTGCTTGTCACGATGGCTCAAGATAATACTAAATTGTGTGACTTTGCCAATACCAACAACAATGATTTTCTTAGCACTCCGAGTGCTCCTCTTCCGATGCTGAATCTTGTGAAATTAATGCTGCTTTGTTGAATCTTGTCATGAAAGATCAATTCGCCATCCTTCCTAGTGAAGATGCCGCTACCCATCTAAACAACTTTGTTGATTTGTGTGATATGCAAAAGAAGAAAGATGTGAATAATGATATTGTTAAGTTAAGCTATTTCCGTTTTCGCTTAGAGATCGTGCTAAAGCTTGGTTTTCGTCTTTGCTTAAAAATAGTATTGATTCATGGAATAAGTGCAAAGATGCTTTTATCTCTAAGTATTTTCCTCCCGCTAAGATCATCTCTCTTAGAAACGATATTATGAATTTTAAGCAACTTGATCATGAACATGTTGCACAATCTTGGGAGAGGATGAAATTAATGATACCTAAGTTCCCTACACATGGTTTGAATCTTTGGATGATTATACAAAACTTTTATGCCGGATTGAATTTTGCTTCTAGAAATCTTTTAGATTCGGCCGCGGGAGGTACTTTTATGGAAATCACTTTAGGAGAAGCTACTAAACTCCTAGATAATATTATGGTTAATTATTCTCAATGGCACACCGAAAGATCTACTAATAAAAAAGTGCATGCAATTGAAGAAATTAATGTTTTGAGTGGAAAGATGGATGAACTTATGAAATTGCTTGCTAATAAGAGTGCTCCTACTGATCCTAATGATATGCCTTTGTCTACTTTGATTGAGAATAATAATGAATCTATGGATGTGAATTTTGTTGGTAGGAACAATTTTGGTAATAACGCGTATAGAGGTAATTTTAATTCTAGGTCGTTTCCTAGTAATTCCTCTAATAATTATGGTAATTCCTACAACAATTCCTATGGAAATTATAATAATATGCCCTCTGATTTTGAATCTAATATTAAAGAATTTATTACTTCGCAAAAGAGTTTCAATGCTTTGATTGAAGAAAAATTGCTTAAGATTGATGAGTTGGCTAGGAACGTTGATAGAATTTCTCTTGATGTTGATTCTTTGAAAGTTAGATCTATTCCACCTAAGCATGATATTAACGAGTCTCTCAAAGCCATGAGAATTTCCATTGATGATTGCAAAGAAAGAACCGCTAGGATGCGTGCTAAGAAAGATTGCTTTGTGAAAGCGTGTTCTTCTAGTTTTAATGATAATAAAGATGAAGATCTAAAAGTTATTGATGTGTCTCCTATCAAATCTTTGTTTTGCAATATGAATCTTGATAATCATGGGACTGAAGATGATCCACATTTACCTAGAAGGCGTTCCAAAAATTCGGAGTTTTTAGATCTTGATGCTAAAATTGTTAAAAGTGGGATTGAAGAGGTAAAACTTTAAATATCAATGAACCAACTATTCTGGATTTCAAGGAATTTAATTATGATAATTTCTCTTTCATCGATTGTATTTCCTTGTTGCAATCCGTGCTAAATTCTCCTCATGCTTATAGTCAAAATAAAGCTTTTACTAAACATATCGTTGATGCTTTGATGCAATCTTATGAAGAAAAACTTAAGTTCGAAGTTTCTATCCCTAGAAAACTTTATGATGAGTGAGAACCTATAATAAAAATTAAAATTAAAGATCATGAGCGCTATACTTTGTGTGATTTGGGTGCTAGTGTTTCCATGATTCCAAAAACTTTGTGTGATTTGCTAGGTTTCCGTGATTTTGATGGTTGTTCTTTAAACTTGCACCTTGCGGATTCCACTATTAAGAAACCTATGGGAAGAATTAATAATGTTCTTATTGTTGCAAATAGGAATTATGTGCCCGTAGATTTCATTGTTCTTGATATAGACTGCAATCCTTCATGTCCTATTATTCTTGGTAGACCTTTCCTTACAACGATTGGTGCAATTATTGATATGAAGGAAGGGAATATTAGATTCCAATTTCCGTTAAGGAAAGGCATGGAACACTTCCCTAGAAAGAAAATTAAATTACCATATGAATCTATTATGAGAGCCACTTTTGGATTGCCTACCAAAGATGGCAATACCTAGATCTATCTTCGCTTTTATGCCTAGCTAGGGGCATTAAACGATAGCGCTTGTTGGGAGGCAATCCAATTTTATTTTTATTACTTGTTTTTTGCTCCTGTTTAGTAATAAATAATTCACCTAGCCTATGTTTTTTTTGTGTTTTTTGTGTTTAATTAGTGTTTGTGCCAAGTAGAACCGTTGGGAAGACTTGGGGAAAGTCTTTTTGATCTTGCTGTAGAAAACAGAAACTTTAGTGCTCACAAGAATCGCTGCCATTTTTATTTGGAAGGTGATATTTACTTAATTATTTTTGCAGATGATTAATAGATAAATTCCTCACGTCCAGAATTTATTTTAGAATTTTTGGGGTTCCATAACTTGTGTTAGCTACAGATTACTACAACCTGTTCTGTTTTTGACAGATTCTGTTTTTCTTGTGTTGTTTGCTTATTTTGATGAATCTATGGCTAGTAAAAGAGTTTATAAACCATAGAGAAGTTGGAATACAGTAGGTTTAACACAAATATAATTAAATAATGATTTCATTACAGTACCTTGAAGTGGTCTTTTGTTTTCTTTCGCTAACGGAGCTCACGAGATTTTCTATTTTGAGTTTTGTGTTGTGAAGTTTTTAAGTTTTGGGTAAAGATTTGATGGATTATGGAACAAAGAGTGGCAAGATCCTAAGCTTGGGGATTACCATGGAACCCCAAGGTAAAATTAAAGGACACCAAAAAGCCTAAGCTTGGGGATGCCCCAGAAAGCATCCCCTCTTTTGTCTTCGTCTATCGGTAACTTTACTTGGAGCAATATTTTTATTCACCACATGATATGTGTTTTGCTTGGAGCGTCTTGTATGATTTGAGTCTTTGCCTTTTAGTTTAACACAATCATCCTTGCTTTACACACCTTTTGAGAGAGACTCACATGATTTCAAATTTATTAGAATACTCTATGTGCTTCACTTATATCTTTTGAGCTACATAGTTTTTGCTCTAGTGCTTCACTTATATCTTTTAGAGCACGGTGGTGGATTTGTTTTATAGAAACTATTCTTCTCTCATGCTTCACTTATATTATTTTGAGAGTCCTTTAGAACAACATGGCAATAATAAAAAAATTCATATAAGTGCATTGAATACTACGAGAAGTTTGATACTTGATAATTTTTTTGAGATATGGAGATGGTGATATTAGAGTCATGCTAGTTGAGTAGTTGTGAATTTGAGAAATACTTGTGTTGAAGTTTGTGATTCCCGTAGCATGCACGTATGGTGAACCGTTATGTGATGAAGTCGAAGCATGATTTATTTATTGATTGTCTTCCTTATGAGTGGCGGTCGGGGACGAGCGATGTTATTTTCCTACCAATCTATCTCCCTAGGAGCATGCGTGTAATACTTTGTTTCGATAACTAATAGATTTTTGCAATAAGTATGTGAGTTATTTATGACTAATGTTGAGTCCATGGATTATACGCACTCTCACCCTTCCAACATTGCTAGCCTCTCTAGTATCGCGCAACTTTCACCGGTACCATAAACACACCATATACCTTCTTCAAAACAGCCACCATACCTACCTATTATGGCATTTCCATAGCCATTCCGAGATATATTGCCATGCAACTTTCCACCATTCCGTTATTATGACACTCTTCATCATTTTCATATTGCTTGCATGATCATGTAGTTGACATCGTATTTGTGGCAAAGCCACCGTTCATAATTATTTCATACATGTCACTCATGCATCATTGCACATCCCGGTACACCGCCGGAGGCATTCACATAGTGTCATATTTTGTTCTAAGTATTGAGTTGTAATTCTTGAGTTGTAAGTAAATAAAGTGTGATGATCATCATTATTATAGCATTGTCCCAAGTGAGGAAAGGATGATGGAGAGTATGATTCCCCCACAAGTCGGGATGAGACTCCAGACGAAAAAAGGGAGAAAGGCCATAAAAAGGAAGGCCAAAAAATGAGAGAAAAAGAGAGAAGCGACAATTCTACTATCCTTTTTCCACACTTGTGCTTCAAAGTAGCACCATGTTCTTCATGATAGAGAGTCTCCTATGATATCACTTTCATATACTAGTGGGAATTTTTCATTATAGAACTTGGCTTGTATATTCCAATGACGGGCTTCCTCAAAATGCCCTAGGTCTTAGTGAGCAAGCAAGTTGGATGCACACCCACTTAGTTTCTTTTGTTGAGCTTTCATATACTTATAGCTCTAGTGGATCCATTCCATGGCAATCCCTACTCACTCACATTGATATCTATTAATGGGCATCTCCATAGCCTGTTGATACGCCTAGTTGATGTGAGACTATCTTCTCCTTTTTGTCTTCTCCACAACCATCATTCTATTCCACCATAGTGATATATCCATGGCTCACGCTCATATATTGCGTGAAGATTGAAAAAGTTTGAGAACATCAAAAGTATGAAACAATTGCTTGGCTTGTCATCGGGGTTGTGCATGATTTAAATATTTTGTGTGGTGAAGATAGAGCATAGCCAGACTATATGATTTTGTAGGGATAACTTTCTTTGGCCATGTTATTTTGAGAAGACATAATTGCTCAGTTAGTATGTTTGAAGTATTATTATTTCTATGTCAATATTAAACTTTTATCTTGAATCTTTCGGATCTGAACATTCATGCCACAATAAAGAAAAATTACATTGAGAAATATGTTAGAAAGCATTCCACATCAAAAATTCTTCTTTTATCATTTACCTACTCGAGGACGAGCAGGAATTAAGCTTGGGGATGCTTGATACGTCTCCAACGTATCTATAATTTTTGATTGCTCCATGCTATTATATTATCTATTTTGGATGTTAATGGGTTTTATTTTACACTTCTATATTATTTTTGGGACTAACCTACTAACCGGAGGCCCAACCCAAATTGCTAATTTTTTTTCCTATTTTAGGGTTTCGAAGAAAAGGAATATCAAACGGAGTCCAAGCGGAATGAAACCTTCGGGAACATGATTTTCTCAACAAACGTGATCCAGGAGACTTGGAGTGGCCGCCAAGAAACAAGGGAGGAAGGCACGAGGCAGGGGGCGCGCCCTCCACCCTCGTGGGCCCTCCATTGCTCCACCGACGTACTTCTTCCTCCTATATATATCCATGTACCCCCCAAACATCCAGGAGCACCACGAAAACCTAATTCCACTGCCACAACCTTCTGTACTCGAGAGAACCCATCTCAGGGCCTTTTTCGGAGCTCCGTCGGAGGGGGCATTGATCACGGAGGGCCTCTACATCAACTCCATGGCCTCTCCTGTGATGTGTGAGTTGTTTACTTCAGACCTATGGGTCCATAATTATTAGCTAGATGGCTTCTTCTCTCTCTTTGGATCTCAATACAAAGTTCTCCTCGATTCTCTTGGAGATCTATTCGATGTAATCTTCTTTTGCGGTGTGTTTGTCGAGATCCGATGAATTGCGGGTTTATGATCCAGATTATCTATGAACAATATTTGATTCTCCTCTGAATTCTTTTATGTATGATTGGTTTATCTTTGCAAGTCTCTTCAAATTATCAGTTTAGTTTGGCCTACTAGATTGATCTTTCTTGCAATGGGAGAAGTGCTTAGCTTTGGGTTCAATCTTGCGGTGTTCGATCCCAGTGACAGAAAGGGAACCGATACCTATTGTATTGTTGCCATCGAGGATAAAATATGGGGTTTATATCATATTGCATGCGTTTATCCCTCTACATCATGTCATCTTCCTTAAAGCGTTACTCTGTTCTTATGAACTTAATACTCTAGATGCATGCTGGATAGCGGTCGATGTGTGGAGTAATAGTAGTAGATGCAGAATCGTTTCTGTCTACTTGTCTTAGACATGATGCCTATATACATGATCATACCTAGATATTCTCATAACTATGCTCAATTCTATCAATTGCTCGACAGTAATTCGTGTACCCACTATAATACTTATGCTCTTGAGAGAAGCCACTAGTGAAACATATGGCCCCCGGGTCTATCTTTCATCATATTAATCTTCCAATACTTAGTTATTTCCTTTTCCATTTATTTTACTTTGCATCTTTATCATAAAAATACCAAAAATATTATCTTATCATATCTATCAGATCTCACTCTCGTAAGTGACCGAGAAGGGCTTGACAACCCCTTTATCGTGTTGGTTGCGAGGTTCTCATTTGTTTGTGTAGGTGCGTGGGGCTTGAGCATGATCTCCTACTGGATTGATACCTTGGTTCTCAAAAACTGAGGGAAATACTTATGCTACTTTGCCGCATCACCCTTTCCTCTTCAAGGGAAAACCAACGCAGTGCTCAAGAGGTAGCATCAAGTAGGTCAAACTTCTCTTTGAGTCTAGCAAGATCAACCCCAAGCTTGGCCTTCTCGGAGTTTAGCACACAAGAAACTACTATAGCATGATCAAGATCTTTCTTTAACTTAGTGTGATCATTGTTGTGTGACTCCTCAAGAGCCAAACAAAGACCATGCTCTTTTTCAAGAGCATTGGAAAGATCCGAAATCTCATCGGCATAGTCACGACTATGCCCCTCCATCTTAGTGATGGTATCTTCGTGAGCCTCGATCATGTCATTGGCTTCACCAAGTTGTTCCAAGGGAGCAACGAAGTGCTTCTTGGATTTACCCTTGAGTTTGCCTATAAAGGACTCAAACTCATTCTCCTCCACACTAGATCCATCATGTTCATCAATGCAATCCGTCAAAGAAGGATTATTAATGATGGTAGTTTTGATGTTGGGGGTTACCTTGTTGGTGGCTTTAGCCATGAGGCACTTGGCGGTGATGCTCTCATTGGTGAGTCGAAGAGTGACACTCGCGATGGCAACGGAGGCCATGGCAACCAACTCACCATCCTCGTCATCATCATCATCCTCATTGTACTCTTCTTCTACCACCAACGCCTTGGGAGGAGTCTTCTTGGTGAAGTTGCTCTTGTTTGGGAAAGACTTGGCTTTGTCCTTTCGGATGAGCTTGCCGCCATTGTCTTCCTTCTTCTCATATGGGCACTCCGCAACAAAATGGCTCATATTGCCACAATTATAGCAAGTCCTCACACGTTGCTTGCCCTTCGTGCCACTTGAGTTGTTCTTGTTAAAGTTGGGCCTTGAGTTTTTCTTGCTCCAAAATTGCCTTGAAGCAAGAGCCATGTGTTCATGATAGGCATAATTTGTATCTTCGGGGTTGCTCTCGTCTTCTTCTTCTTCGTCCTCTTCTTCCACACTAACCTTGGCCTTTAACACAAGGTTGGGATTCTTTTCTCTTTGAGAACATAGCACTGCATTGTCGATGGTCTTGTCCAAGATGCTCATGGCCACAAACTCATCCAACACGTCACTTGAGGACAAGGTGTGGAAGTCCGGCCTTTGACAAATGACGGAGGACATGGCCTTGTGGTAAGGAATCATTGCCTTGAGGAATTTTCTCTTTATCCAATTGGCATCCGTGTCCTTGCTCCCATGATCTCGGAGTGAGACCGCGAGTTTGGTTACCCTCCGATAAAGCTCATGAGGCTCTTCATCTTCTTTCATTGCAAACTCATCGGCTTCATCTTGCACCACTTCATAGTTGTAGCGTTGTATGCTTGCGTTTCCCTTGTAGAGGGAAACAACTTGATGCCATGCATCTTTGGCCATGGCGAAGGGCCGGAGATGAGGAAGATCTTCGGGTGGAATTGCATCTTGGATGATGAAGAGAGAATTCTCGTTGAATTGATTATCCGCGGCTACTCTAGGAGTGAAGTTACTTCGGTCATGCAAATAGAAACCTTCTTCAATGATTCTCCAAAGATTAGTATTCACATGAATTAAATGACACTTAAAGCGATAGACCCAAGAATCAAAGTCCTTATTTTTCATAATCTTGGGGGGAGGACCGGCATGATTCATATGAGTGGAAGGAATCGGTCCACCATAAACAAGTGGAGGCTCCACATGGGCAAAGATGTCGGTGCCATTTTTACCACTAGAAGAAGGAACTTGATCACTAGTAGCTTCCCCCTTGTCAGAGTTAGCATCCGTCACCATGTTAGTGGGATCACCCACTCTCAAAGGTGCGGTGGATAGTTTAAGCCCTTCTATGAATTTGTTAAACATGCTTTCAACCTCGGTCGTCATGGAGGTCTTCAATGTGTCCAAGGCCACATTGAATTCCTCAAGAGAGACCGCGGTTCCCCCATCGGCCGTAGACGAGATTGGATTCACACGGAGTGTTCCTCCGCACCTTCTATGGTGTCAACCATAATCTTTGGACGGCAAAGTCCTTAGTAAAGAGACGAGGCTCTGATACCAATTAAAAGGATCAGTATAGTTGACTAGAGGGGGGGGGGGTGAATAGGCAACTAACAATTTTTAGCTTTTCTTTACCAATTTAAAATTTGCAACAAAGTAGGTTGTCTAGATATGCAACGAGGTGAGCAACCTATATGATGCAACAACAAAAAGTACACAAGCAAGCTAAGGATACAACACGAAAAGCTTGCACAACTAAAGGCATGAGATAACCAAGAGTGGAGCCAGTGAAGACAAGGATGTGTTACCGAAGTTCCTTCCTTTTGAGGGGAAGTACGTCTCCGTTGGAGCGGTGTGGAGGCGCAATGCTCCCCAGGAAGCCACTAGGGCCACCGTATTCTCCTCATGCCCTCACACAATGCGAGATGCCGTGATTCCACTAATGGTGCCCTTGGAGGCGGCGAACGAACCTTCACAAACAGGGTTGGGGCTCTCTCGACAGCTGAATTGGAGGCTCCCAACGAAACCACGGAGCTTCACCACAATGGAATATGGCTCCGAGGTGACCTCAACCGTCTAGGGTGCTCAAACACCCAAGAGTAACAAGATCCGCAAGGGATGAGTGGGGGGAATCAAATTTCTCTTGGTGGAAGTGTAGATCTGGGCCTTCTCAACCAATCCCTAGAAAATCAACAAGTTTGATTGGGTAGGGAGAGAGATCGGGCAAAAATGAGCTTTGGAGCAACAATGGAGCTTGGGGGGAAAGAGGTGGGTCAACTTGGAGAAGAAGATCACCTTTTATAAGGGGGGAAGACAAACCAACCGTTACCCCTGCTCAGCCCTACACAGGGCGGTACTACCGCAGGGGTGGGCGGTACTACCGCTGTGGCCAGCAGTACTACCGTTCCACCTCACGGTACTGCCGCGCAGTACGACGGGAGCGAGGACGTGGACCCAGGGCGGTACTACCATGGTGGTAGGAATGGTACTACCGCCTAGGAGGGGTACTACCGCCCCTACTGCCACAGCAAGTGCCGCAAAACCCGACACGAAAGGAGAGACCTCGAGTCGAGGTGGTAGGAGCACAGAGCCGCAGGGGTACTACGGCTGAGAGCTCCAAGCGGCACTGCCGCGCTGGGGAGCGGTACTGCCGCTTCTAGCTCTCGAGCGGTACTACCGCTGGGGTTCGCGGTACTACCACTGGGACCAGACCACAAGGAGAAGGCAGCAAGGGAGCCTTCAACGAAACGGAAAAGCTCAGAGGGTGCACAAGGGATGTTTACGTGTTGATTCCACCTTAGCCTTGCCAATGCGGACCCCCTCTTAACAGTACGGCTTTCCTACGACTCAAATCCACTGAAAAGAAACATAGACAAACGCCGTCTTCAATAGTCTTCGAGGGGGACAAAAACCGTCTTGTGCCTAGTGATGAAACGTGTGACATACTCAAGGCACATGATTAGTCCGCAAAAGCATTGTCAGCAATCACCAAAACATCTTAGGGATAAATATGCCCTTACACCAGTCCTTCGGAACACCAAACTTGTCCTAGACCTCCAGCCTTTCCTGCAGCATGATATCGGGTTGGGCCTATGTTGTTGGGGAACATAGTAATTTCAAAAAAATTCCTACGCACACGCAAGATCATGGTGATGCATAGCAACGAGAGGGGAGAGTGTCGTCCCACGTACCCTTGTAGACCGTTAAGCGGAAGTGTTATGAAAACACGGTTGATGTAGTCGTACGTCTTCACTATCGGCCGATCCTCAGTACCGAACGTACGGCACCTCCGCGTCCAGCACACATTCAGCTCGGTGACGTCTCGTGAACTCACGATCCAGTAGAGCTCGGGGAAGAGTTTCGCCAGCACGACGGTGTGGTGACGATGTTGATGAAGCTACCATTGCAGGGCTTCGCCTAAGCACCGCTACAGTATGACCGAGGTGGATTATGGTGGAGGGGGGCACTGCACACGGCTGGGAGAGATCAATGATCAACTTGTGTGTCTAGAGGTGCCCCCTGCCCCCGTATATAAAGGAGATAGGGGGGGAGGTGGCCGGCCAAGGAGGAGGGCGCGCCAAGGGGGGAGTCCTACTCCCACCGGGAGTAGGACTCCCTCTTTTCCTAGTTGGAGTAGGAGGGGAGAAGGAAGGGAGAGAAGAGAGAAGTAAAGGGGGGCGTCGCCCCCCTCCTTGTCCAATTCGGACTAGAGGGGGAGGGGGCGCGCGGCTGCCCTTGGCCGCCCCTCCTCTTCTTCCACTAAGGCCCATTAGGCCCAATATACTCCCCACGGGGTTCCGGTAACCCCCCGGTACTCCGGTAAATGTCCGAAACCTCCTGAAACCTTTCCGGTATCCGAACATAGTCATCCAATATATCGATCTTTACGTCTCAACCATTTCGAGACTCCTCGTCATGTCCGTGATCATATCTGGGACTCCGAACTACCTTTGGTACATCAAAACACCAAAACTCATAATACCGATAGTCACATAACTTTAAGTGTGCGGACCCTACGGGTTCGAGAACTATGTAGACATGACCGAGATACGTCTTCGGTCAATAACCAATAGCGGAACCTGGATGGTCATATTGGTTCCTACATATTCTACGAAGATCTTTATTGGTCAAACCGCATAACAACATACGTTGTTCCCTTTGTCATCGGTATGTTACTTGCCCGAGATTCGATCGTAGGTATCTCAATACCTAGTTCAATCTCGTTATCGGCAAGTCACTTTACTCGTTCCGTAATGCAACATCCTGCAACTAAATCATTATCCACATTTCTTGCAAGGCTTATAGTGATGTGCATTACCGAGAGGGCCCAGAGATTACCTCTCCGACAATCGGAGTGACAAATCCTATTCTTGATCTATGCCAACACCACGAACACCATCAGAGACACCTGTAGATCACCTTTATAATCACCCAGTTACATTGTGGCATTTGGTAGCACACAAAGTGTTCCTCCGGTATTCAGGAGTTGCATAATCTCATAGTCATAGGAACATGTATAAGTCATGAAGAAAGCAATAGCAATAAACTTAAACTATCAAGTGCTAAGCTAACGAAATGGGTCAAGTCAATCACATCATTCTCCTAATGATGTGATCTCATTGATCAGATAACAACTCATGTTTATGGCTAGGAAACTTAACCATCTTTGATCAATGAGCTAGTCAAGTAGAGGCATACTAGTGACATCATGTTTGTCTATGTTTTCACACATGTATTATGTTTCTGGTTAATACAATTCTAGCATGAATAATAAACAATTATCATGAAATAAGGAAATAAATAATAACTTTATTATTGCCTCTAGGGCATATTTCCTTCAGTCTCCCACTTGCACTAGAGTCAGTAATCTAGATTACACAGTAATGATTCTAACACCCATGGAGTCTTGTTGCTAATCATGTTTTGCTCGTGGAAGAGGCTTAGTCAGTGGGTCTGCAACATTCAGATCCATATGTATCTTGCATATCTTTATGTCTCCCACTTGGACTTGATCCCAGATGGAATTGAAGCGTCTCTTGATGTGCTTGGTTCTCTTGTGAAATCTGGATTCCTTTGCCAAGGCAATTGCACCAGTATTATCACAAAAGATTTTCATTGGACCCGATGCACTAGGTATAACACCTAGATCGGATATGAAATCCTTCATCCAGACTCCTTCATTTGCTGCTTCCGAAGCAGCTATGTACTCCGCTTCACACGTAGATCCCACCATGATGCTTTGTTTAGAACTGCTCCAACTGACAGCTCCACCGTTCAATATAAACACGTATCTGGTTTGCGATTTAGAATCGTCTGGATCAGTGTCAGAGCTTCCATCGACGTAACCATTTACGACGAGCTCTTTGTCACCTCCATAAATGAGAAACATACCCTTAGTCCTTTTCAGGTATTTTAGGATGTTCTTGACCGCTGTCCAGTGATCCACTCCTGGATTACTTTGGTACCTCCCTGCTAAACTAATAGCAAGGCACACATCAGATCTGGTGCACAACATTGCATACATGATAGAGCCTGTGGCTGAAGCATAGGGAACACTTTTCATTTTCTCTCTATCTTCTGCAGTGGTCAGGCATTGAGTCTTACTCAATTTCACACCTTGTAACATAGGCAAGAACCCTTTCTTAGCTTGATCCATTTTGAACTTCTTCAAAACTTTATCAAGGTATGTGCTTTGTGAAAGTCCAATTAAGCATCTTGATCTATCTCTATAGATCTTGATGCCAATATATAAGCAGCTTCACCGAGGTCTTTCATTGAAAAACTCTTATTCAAGTATCCTTTTATGCTATCCAGAAATTCTATATCATTTCCAATCTACAATATGTCATCCACATATAATATTAGAAATGCTACACAACTCCCACTCACTTTCTTGTAAATACAGGCTTCTCTAAAGTCTGTATAAAACCATATGCTTTGATCACACTATCAAAACATTTATTCCAACTTTGAGAGGCTTGCACCAGTCCATAAATGGATCGCTGGAGCTTGCACACTTTGCTAGTACCCTTTGGATCGATAAAACCTTGAGGTTGCATCATATACAACTCTTCTTCCAGAAAACCATTCAGGAATGCGATCTTTACATCCATTTGCCAAATTACATAATCATAAAATGCAGCAATTGCTAACATGATTCGGACGGACTTAAGCATTGCTACGGGTGAGAAGGTCTCATCGTAGTCAACTCCTTGAACTTGTCGAAAACCTTTCGCAACAAGTCGAGCTTTGTAGACAGTAATATTACCGTTAGCGTCAATCTTCTTCTTAAAGATCCATTTATTCTCGGTGGCTTGCCGATCATCGGGCAAGTCAACCAAAGTCCACACTTTGTTCTCATACATGGATACCATCTTAGATTTCACGGCCTCAAGCCATTTTGCGGAATCTGGGCTCATCATCGCTTCCTCATAGTTCATAGGTTTGTCATGGTCAAGTAACATGACCTTCAGATCAGGATTACCATACCACGCTGGTGTGGATCTTGCTCTGGTTGACCTACGAGGTTCGGTAGTAACTTGATCTGAAGTTTCATGATCATCACCATTAGCTTCCTCACTAATTGGTGTAGGTGTCACAGGAACCGGTTTCTGTGATGAACTACTTTCCAATAAGGGAGCAGGTACAGTTACCTCATCAGGTTCTACTTTTCTCCCTACTCACTTCTTTCGAGAGAAACTCCTTCTCTAGAAAGGATCCATTCTTAGCAACGAATGTCTTGCCTTCGGATCTGTGATAGAAGGTGTACCCAACAGTTTCCTTTGGGTATCCTATGAAGACACATTTCTCCGATTTGGGTTCGAGCTTATCACGTTGAAACTTTTTCACATAAGCATTGCAGCCCCAAACTTGAAGAAACGACAACTTTGGTTTCTTGCCAAACCATAGTTCGTAAGGCGTCGTCTCAACAGATTTCGATGGTGCCCTATTTAACGTGAATGCGACTGTCTCTAAATCATAACCCCAAAACGATGGCGGTAAATCAGTAAGAGACATCATAGATCGCACCATATCTAGTAAAGTACGATTGCAACGTTCGGACACACCATTACGCTATGGTGTTCCGGGTGGCGTGAGTTGCGAAACTATTCCACATTGTTTCAAATGTAGATCAAACTCGTAACTCAAATATTCTCCTCCACGATCAGATCATAGAAACTTTATTTTCTTGTTACGATGATTTTCCAGTTCACTCTGAAATTCTTTGAACTTTTCAAATGTTTCAGACTTATGTTTCATTAAGTAGATATACCCATATCTGCTCAAATCATCTGTGAAGGTGAGAAAATAATGATACCCGCCGCGAGCCTCAACATTCATCGGACCACATACATCAGTATGTATGATTTCCAATAAATCTGTTGCTCGCTCCATTGTTCCGTAGAACAGAGTCTTGGTCATTTTGCCCATGAGGCATGGTTCGCACATGTCAAATGATTCATAATCAAGAGACTCCAAAAGTCCATCTGCATGGAGTTTTCGCTTAATCCATAGTGATTCCAGAAGTCCATCAATATGTAGTTTCTTCATGTGCTTTACACCAATATGACCCAAACGGCAGTGCCACAAATAAGTTGCACTATCATTATCAACTCTGCATCTTTTGGCTTCAACATTATGAATATGTGTATCAGTACTATCAAGATTCAACACAAATAGACCACTCTTCAAGGCTGCATGACCATAAAAGATATTACTCATATAAATAGAACAACCATTATTCTCAGATTTAAATGAATATCTGTCTCGCATCAAACAAGATCCAGATATAATGTTCATGCTTAACACTGGCACCAAATAACAATTATTCAGGTCTAAAACTAATCCCGAAGGTAGATGTAGAGGTAGCGTGCCGACGGCGATCACATCGACTTTGGAACCATTTCCCACGCGCATCGTCACCTCGTCCTTAGCTAGTCTTCGCTTAATCCGTAGTCCCTGTTTTGAGTTGCAAATATTAGCAACAGAACCAGTATCAAATACCCAGGTGCTACTGCGAGCTCTAGTAAGGTACATATCAATAACATGTATATCACATATACCTTTGTTCACCTTGCCATCCTTCTTATCCACCAAATACTTGGGGCAGTTCCGCTTCCAGTGACTAGTGATACATCTCCAACGTATCTATAATTTTTGATTGTTCCATGCTATATTATATTCTGTTTTGGACATTATTGGGCTTTATTATACACTTTTATATTATTTTTGGGAATAACCTATTAACCGGAGGGCCAACACAGAATTGCTGTTTTTTTGCCTATTTAAGGGTTTCGCAGAAAAAGAATATCAAATGGAATGAAACCTTCGGGAACGTGTTTTTCAGAACGAACATG